>NW_026608020.1:0-94193 GCF_029499605.1 Hyla sarda | reverse complement strand
GTACCTCTATTATACATACATTGTACAGCAATCATACATTCATTATACATACACTGTACAGCAAATCATACATCCATTATACATACACTGTACAGCAAGCATACCTCCATTAATACATACACTGTACAGCAATCATACATTCAGTATACATACACTGTACAGCAATCATACATCCATTATACATACACTGTAAAGCAATCATACATTCATTATACATACACTGTACAGCAAGCATACCTCCATTATACATACACTGTACAGCAATCATACATTCATACACATACACTGTACAGCAATCATACATCCATTATACATACACTGTACAGCAAGCATACCTCCATTATACATACACTGTACAGCAAGCATACCTCCATTATACATACACTTGTACAGCAATTATACCTCCATTATACATACACTGTACAGAAATCATACATTCATTATACATACACTGTACAGCAATCATACCTCCATTATACATACACTGTACAGCAATCATACATCCATTATACATACACTGTACAGCAATCATACATCCATTATACATACACTGTACAGCAATCATACATCCATTATACATACACTGTACAGCAATCATACCTCCATTATACATACACTGTACAGCAACACACATTCATTATACATACACTGTACAGCAATCATACCTCCATTATACATACACTGTACAGCAATCATACATTCATTATACATACACTGTACAGCAAGCATACCTCCATTATACATACACTGTACAGCAATCATACATTCAGTATACATACACTGTACAGCAATCATACATCCATTATACATACACTGTACAGCAAGCATACCTCCATTATACATACACTGTACAGCAAGCATACCTCCATTATACATACACTGTTACAGCAATCATACCTCCATTATACATACACTGTACAGCAATCATACATTCAGTATACATACACTGTACAGCAATCATACATCCATTATACATACACTGTACAGCAAGCATACCTCCATTATACATACACTGTACAGCAAGCATACCTCCATTATACATACACTGTACAGCAATCATACATCCATTATACATACACTGTACAGCAAGCATACCTCCATTATACATACACTGTACAGCAAGCATACATCCATTATACATACACTGTACAGCAATCATACATTCATTATACATACACTGTACAGCAATCGTACCTCTATTATACATACACTGTACAGCAATCGTACCTCTATTATACATACACTGTACAGCAATCATACATCCATTATACATACACTGTACAGCAAGCATACCTCCATTATACATACACTGTACAGCAATCATACATTTATTATACATACACTGTACAGCAATCATACATCCATTATACATACACTGTACAGCAATCATACATCCATAATGCATACACTGTACAGCAATCATACATCCATTATACATACACTGTACAGCAAGCATACCTCCATTATACATACACTGTACAGCAATCATACATTCATTATACATACACTGTACAGCAATCATACATCCATTATACATACACTGTACAGCAATCATACATCCATTATACATACACTGTACAGCAATCATACATCCATTATACATACACTGTACAGCAATCATAAATCCATTATACATACACTGTACAACAATCATACCTCCATTATACATACACTGTACAGCAAGCATACCTCCATTATACATACACTGTACAGCAATCATAAATCCATTATTCATACACTGTACAGCAATCATACATCCATTATACATACACTGTACAGCAATCATACATCCATTATACATACACTGTACAGCAAGCATACATTCATAATACATACACAGTGACTGTACAGCAATCATACATCCATTATACATACACTGTACAGCAATCATACATTCATTATACATACACTGTACAGCAATCATACATCCATTATACATACACTGTGTCTGTACAGCACTCATACATCCATTATACATACACTGTACAGCAAGCATACCTCCATCATACATACACTGTACAGCAATCATACATTCAGTATACATACACTGTACAGCAATCATACATTCATTATACATACACTGTACAGCAAGCATGCCTCCATTATACACACACTGTACAGCAAGCATACCTCCATTATACATACACTGTACAGCAATCATACATCCATTATACATACACTGTACAGCAAGCATACCTCCATTATACATACACTGTACAGCAATCATACATTCATTATACATACACTGTACAGCAATCATACATCCATTATACATACATCGTACAGCAATCATACATCCATTATACATACACTGTACAGCAATCATACATCCATTATACATACACTGTACAGCAAGCATACCTCCATTATACATACACTGTACAGCAATCATACATTCATTATACATACACTGTACAGCAATAATACATCCATTATACATACACTGTACAGCAATCATACATTCATTATACATACACTGTACAGCAATCATACATCCATTATACATACACTGTACAGCAAGCATACCTCCATTATACATACACTGTACAGCAATCATACATTCATTATACATACACTGTACAGCAATCATACATCCATTATACATACACTGTACAGCAATCATACATTCATTATACATACACTGTACAGCAATCATACATCCATTATACATACACTGTACAGCAATCATACATCCATTATACATACACTGTACAGCAATCATACATCCATTATACATACACTGTACAGCAATCATACCTCCATTATACATACACTGTACAGCAATCATACCTCCATTATACATACACTGTACAGCAAGCATACCTCCATTATACATACACTGTGCAGCAATCATACATCCATTATACATACACTGTACAGCAATCATACATCCATTATACATACACTGACTGTACAGCAATCATACATCCATTATACATACACTGTGACTGTATAGCAATCAAACATCCATTATACATACACTGTACAGCAAGCGTACCTCCATTATACATACACTGTGACTGTACAGCAATCATACATCCATTATACATACACTGTACAGCAAGCATACCTCCATTATACATACCCTGTGACTGTACAGCAATCATACATCCATTATACATACACTGTACAGCAATCATACATCCATTATACATACACTGTACAGCAAGCATACCTCCATTATACATACACTGTACAGCAAGCATACCTCCATTATACATACACTGTACAGCAATCATACCTCCATTATACATACACTGTACAGCAATCATACCTCCATTATACATACACTGTACAGCAAGCATACCTCCATTATACATACACTGTACAGCAAGCATACCTCCATTATACATACACTGTGACTGTACAGCAATCATACATCCATCATACATACACTGTACAGCAAGCATACCTCCATTATACATAAACTGTACAGCAATCATACATCCATTATACATACACTGTGACTGTACAGCAATCATACATCCATTATACATACACTGTGACTGAACAGCAAGCATACCTCCATTATACATACACTGACTGTACAGCAATCATACATCCATTATACATACACTATACAGCAAGCATACCTCCATTATACATACACTGTACAGCAAGCATACCTCCATTATACATACACTGTATAGCAATCATACCTCCATTATACATACACTGTACAGCAAGCATACCTCTATTATACATACACTGTACAGCAATCATACCTCCATTATACATACACTGTGACTGTACAGCAATCATACATCCAATCCATTAATAATGGATTGGATGTATGATTGTTGTACAGTCACAGACACAGTGTATGTATAATGGATGTATGATTGCTGTACAGTGTATGTATAATGGACAGGGCTGTCTTTAATTTTGATTGGACCCTGGGCAAGCAATTTTTTTGGGGGGCCCCCCGGTCCCCCATCCCACACACACTCGGGATCAGTACAGGATCAGTAATGTAATGTATGTACACAGTGACCTCACCAGCAGAATAGTGAGTACAGCTCTGGAGAGAAGGTGTGTTCTGCTGAGCTCCAGAGTTTCCCAGAGAAGCAGTGATTTTCTTCCACCCCTCCCCAGGTGTGTGGCAGACACCTGGGTAGGTTTTCCTGCTATGGAGCCCCGGGAAGCTGGGGCTTCATCTTGCACCCCCCCCCCCCCCCCCCGTTCTCGGCTGGCGGGGTGTGCAAAGGAAAATGCAACAGCCAGTAGTCAGGATGGGGTGAGGAGATCCACCAGGGTCCACAGCCATGTGGGGCCCCCTCCCCGACCTCAGCTGGGAGCTGCAAAGCTTCCAGCAGAAGCTCATCCAGGCAGCGGAGTGGAAAGTCTGCATCATAGTTACATAGTTACATAGTTACAAAGTTACATAGTTAGTATGGTTGAAAAAAGACATACGTCCATCAAGTCCAACCAGGGGATTGAAGGGAAGGATGTAAGGGGATAAGGGAAAGGGATGTAGTTTTATAATTCTGCATAAGCTTTAATGTTATTTTGTTCCAGGAATGTATCTAACCCTGTTTTAAAGCTGTTAATTGTTCCTGCTGTGACCAGTTCCTGAGGTAGACCGTTCCATAAATTCACAGTCCTCACGGTAAAGAAGGCGTGCCGCCCCTTTAGACTAAACCTTTTCTTTTCCAGACGGAGGGAGTGCCCCCTCGTCCTTTGGGGGGGTTTAACCTGGAACAGTTTTTCTCCATATTTTTTGTATGGGCCATTAATATACTTATATACGTTTATCATATCCCCATATCCAGCCTGTTTCCTCAGAACCCCAGCAATGGGGGGTAAAGGGGCCCAAAGAATCCCTGGCCAGCTTTGGGTCCAAAATCCAGGCCAAGATGGCTCAGTATGAACAGCTCGGAAAACAACTAAGAGGCCTCAGAGAGGAGCTGAAGTTTGCAAGACTGTTGAGACCCAATTAGCTCCGAGCAGGCTATAACTACCCCTCCCCCTTACTACAATAATTAATTAAATAATAACTGACACAACAACAATTCAACTTTTCCGTGGGTGGGGATCGGCCACAGCTTTATTTATAAAATTACTTATATAAATAACAATTTAACTGTAACAAAGACACCGATTGGCTTCTTGCCAACCCGAGAGGTGCTGCCACACTATCCTGTGTGGAGGTCTACCCCGGGTTGACCCCGCTTTCACCGTCTTCTTACCGCCAAGCTGTGACTTACAATAAACAGAGATACAAAAAGGGAGGGAGGGAGGGCAAAACTCCGGGTCCTGGGCAGATTGAGGGGGGAAGGGAGGCACCACAGCTATAAATACCCAGGGGAGGGCCTTTGAAAGCCCGGGAAACTATTAGACCCCTGATTGGTGCACTCCTTCCCCCCCACCCATGGGACATACCACTATAGTTAGCAACAAGTTTTTACAGGCGGGGGAGGGGGCTAAAAAACATTGCCTGTATATTTCTTAACCCCTTAACTGCTCACCAGTCAGGGGGCAAGCTAGTTATGCACAGCTTGCCCCTCCAGACTGTTGAGACCCAATTAGCTCCGAGCTGGCTATAACTACCCCTCCCCCTTACTACAATAATTAATTAAATAATAACTGACACAACAACAATTCAACTTTTCCGTGGGTGGGGATCGGCCACAGCTTTATTTATAAAATTACTTATATAAATAACAATTTAACTGTAACAAAGACACCGATTGGCTTCTTGCCAACCCAAGAGGTGCTGCCACACTGTCCTGTGTGGAGGTCTACCCCGGGTTGACCCCGCTTTCACCGTCCACCCAAGAGATACTGGATAGCCAACACCTGGGGCCAACTCAGCCCCCCGAACACACCCAACACATTTCCTCTCCAGGAAAGTCGCCCAACACATTTCCTCTCCAGGAAATTCTCCCAACACATAACCTCTCCAGGAAATCCGAGGTACCTGCCGCCAGGTCCTATGTTTTTGCATTTTATTTTATTTTTTGTAATTTTTATTTTTTTTGTATTCACTAACTCTTGTGTGAACTCATTTCTCAGACTCGCCCATACACCGAAGAGTGCCGCAGCACTCGCACCACCTTGCGGAAAGCCGCTCGCAAAACAAAAACACATGTGGGAAACATCAAACTGGGCGAAAATAGCAACGCAACAAGCAGATCGCCCGCGCCCCACGCGCTGCGCTACCCTCTCCGGAAACTGAGCCCTCTCCGCCGACACCGACACAAAAAGAGAGCGAATCCCAAACTCACAACACCCCCTCCTACAAAGAGAAGCCAAAACCCAAAACAGACAATCGAGGGCGGGGAGCATAAAAGAAAAAGAGGTGGGGGGGGGAGGCCCCCACCGCAGTCCAATCAACAATAGGACGACAACAGGAAAAAACAGTCATTCGTGGACCCTCATGCAGCACAAGCTGTGTGTCCCAGATCGCCTAAGCAATCTCGGACCGACGGACCTGAAAACGCACAAAATAGGCACCCAAAAAACACATCAGACACCCAAGTGTCATGGAAGGAGACGAGGAGAAAGAAAGTGCCCCATCCACCTAGCCCCGAAAAAAGCCAGCGCAAAACCTCGGATCAGAAAAAACGACGCAAAAGCGACAACCAAAAATCCGACCCACAGCCGCCACCAAGCGACCCAAAAACTGATAGGAAAAAATGGTCGCCGACAGCAAGGCCACCCGCTCACGGGCCCAGCCCCTAGGTATACACCAACATCCCACCAACCGCAAAGCAGAAAAGAAAAATCACCCCCCGTCATGCGGCAACCTCACCCCACTGGATCGCAGCACAGTGGGAAAGCACCCTTTTTTTTTTTTTTTTTTTTGCACTGAGTAGTAGGTGATTCACATGAACAGGTGAAGATACCCAGCGTCACATACTAAGAATGTTAATTGGATACATGCAGAATACAGCCCAAATCTCGAACGTCCTTGGATAGGAGACACAGCAGTTAACTTATTTTATCACAGCCTAACCAAACGAAATAGGAAGTCAAACAGCAGAACCTTGTAGGTACAAAAAACAAAACCCCTATCCACAGACACACTTGGAACCTTCGGGACCCTCCTTGACTGTAGACATCCCGGCCTCCACACCAACCCCAACTACTCGCAAGCGCCTCACCGTGAGTGCGACCAAGTCGCAGGAGCCACTAAAGCGGACCAAGAAATACACCAATCTCCACGATGACCCACAGGCCGAAAATTTAACCACAACTGTATCACTCAGTCCTACCCCGGGACCCGAACCCGAGGTGGTCTCCCATTCCACAGCCACATGAGCAAACCTTCCGACTCCACCCGAGGGAGCAACCTCCGGAACCACTGCCAGAGAACGGGACAAAGCGTCAACACCCAATACCGACCCCAGGGAGTACAGCCGCAAAATAAACCTTATCTCCAAACAGCGAAGCACTAGGTGCAACAAGCCGAGCGCAGGAAGAAAGCCGAAAGAAAGAAATAATAACAGTGACAACGCCCCAAATGTCAGACCGACAAAACGCCCCCGATCACTCAAATCACACCCAAAAAAGAAAAGCATCACCAAATTATAGCGCAATCAAGCACAGGGGCCACGCCAACCCACACAGTACCGTTACAATCCTAGAACATGAACTGCTGAAGCAAGCACCCAAAGTCCCACAACCAACACCAAAGGAAAAAGCACAAACAAAAAACCCAAGCATGGCAGAAACCCACTGACTACCAAGACACCCAGTAGTAAACCACCCTGCAGCACCACTGGAAAACCAAAACACCACACCAACAACCAACCAAACCAGCCACACCCGGGAACAGAGCGAGCTCTCCATGAGCTGCAACGGGGGACTGAAAGCAGGCCTGTCCACTGCATCACGCCTGAAAAAAACCCAACCAACCGGAACGTCAGCCCTTAGTGCACCAGGGGCACATATGCGGGGGCACAGATACCACACACCCTCGGCGGCCAGAGACAACCTGCAGGAAAAAACTCCGCCCTGAACCACATTCCACGTGGAACATTCAGTAAACCAGCAAGGACCGGAACCGGGGCACATAGCGAGCCCTGAAGAAACCAAAACAGAGAAAACGCAATTACTCCATGACCATAGGAAAGCAGCAAACCAAGGCCAACAAGGCATGCGGAAGACATGCTAATCTCCTCAAAATCGTTCCAATTTTAACATACATGCTGCCGAAGCGAGCACAAAATATGGACGCTTCACAAATTTGCATGTCAGCCTTGCAGCAACAAACCACACCCCAACAAGTGTAGAGCACAGGAGAATCACCCTCCGGAATACCACCACGAACAGAAGAAACCACACAGGCAAGACAAACGGAGACACAAGCAAAACCTACCCCCAGAGACTCAAGCGAAACCTACCCTCCGCCACATCAGCCAAAGCACCCAGCACGACATACAGGAGTCCCATGCCTACATGAGATTGGGCGAAACAGGAAAAAACAGCAGACAAATATACTAGGACAATGGAGCAGCGGAGAGAGACTACAACTTAAGATGGAGAGATAAACCAAACAAAGGGGGAGAAAACCCAAAGAAACAAAACCGTGACTGGGTGGCAGCCACCGATTCAGGAAAAGGAACATGCCTACGGGAGCTAAGTCAGCAAAACCCCGGCCACCTAGAGCGTAAGGCCAAAAGACCACACACCCAAGCGCGCACCGCAGAAAATGATACCCTACCAAAGCACCCCGTCAAGAAGAGACGTACCCAACTCACAACCAGAGACCAACACAGATATACACCCATATCCGAGACCCAAACTCAACAAACACACGGGAACAAAAGGACGAACACTACACAGACGTAGCAATAAGCACACAAACCAGGGAAGGGGCAAAGCCCCACATCAGAAGACTCACCAATTCCAGAAAATGGAGAAGCACAACAGAGGGAGGAACCACTTCACCACCGCCGCAGGCGTGGGACAAGGCACGCTGGAGACCGCCGGGTCGCGGGCACTCGGCCGCCGCACGGAACGGCGCCGGAAACCACGCCGGGAAAACAGCAGTAGAGGACTCTGAGGGAGAACCCTGCGGGAAGAACCGAAACACCTACTCCCCGCAGGTGAACAGAAGGCCCAAAAAACACCGCCTGTGCCGCCCCCCAGGACCAGAGCGAGAGCGGCGACAAATACGTCTATGCCCCCATCCGGCCCCAGAGGGGGGAAGAGCAACACGAAATCAGGGGAGCACTCCCTACCCCTCCACGGGGGGCATTGGAGAGGCAGGAGGAAGGAGGACAGCAGTGGCAGCAGTGGGGGAAGGGGGGGGTTGGGAACTCGGGGCAGAGAGGTGATGGGGAGGCGTGGGGGGGGCGCAATGGATGCAAGAACCATGGGGAGCACTGGAAGAGCACGAGGAAAAAGGGGGAGGGGCAGCAGCAGCAGTGGGCAGGGGGGGAGTGCTAGTGTGGTGGGGGTAAGGAGCCGGGCAATGGAGTGGGGACGGTATGAGTGCTCATATAGTTGGCGTTGTGATCTGAAGCTGTCCGCAGTACCATTGTCGTTTCGATCAGAGTTTGAGATCGCTGTTTTTCATATTTACGGTATAAAAAGGGGTCAAAAATACGCTATTTTGGACTGTGAAATTTATTTATTCAAGTAATATTACTTATTTATGTATTTTATTCATTAATTAATAAATTTGTAATGTTTTTTTTTTTTTTTTTATATTATACACGTACGCCATAGACGGAGCGCCTTAAATGACTATATTTATTAATTAATTTTTTTAATTAATTAATGAATTTATTTATTTTTTTATACTACGGACATGTAGGCACGTGGCGATACCACACGTGTATGTTGTTGTAATATACAGTATTTTATGTATTATTATTTTATTTATAGATTTTAATTTTTTATCATTACTATTATGGTATTTTTCTTTTCTTTTCTTTTTCTTTTTTTTTTTTATTATTAATTTTTATTTTTTATTTTATTTTATGATGTGGAAAAGGGGGGTGATCAAACGTGTAAAATTGCAAGGGTTAAAAGATCTTTATTAACTTAACTATTCAAATACTTCAACAGTTTTTTTTTTTTTTTTTGCAATGCTATAGCTCCCCTAGGAGCTATAACACTGCACACACTGAACCTGACACCGATCACTTGCCATGTAGTAACATGGCAATGATCGGTGTTATCAATGATTGATTGCTCAAGCCTGAATTTCAGGCTTGGAGCAATCAATTGAGGAGCGGACGCGCAGGAGGCAGGTGAGTGACCCTCCTGCTGCGTCCCAGCTGATCGGGACATCGCGATTTTATCGCGATGGTCCCAATCAGCCCGCTGAGCAGCCGGGATGCGTTCAATTACATTTTCAGACGCGGCGATGACTTTGATCGCCGCGTCTGAAAAGGTGATGCCGGACATCTGCCAGATCGGCGATGTCCGGCATTATCAGGGGTCCTGGTCGCTAATAGCAACTGGGACCCAACAGCTATAATGCGCGCTCACTATGTGAGCGCGGATTATAGCTGGGGACGCGCAAATGGACGTTAATAAACGTCCATTTGCGCAAACGTTAAAGGGGGTTAAAACAGCAGCAGCCACCCAGGGGCCGCCACCTCCAGAGCAGAGGGGACAAACAGGCGGGAGGGGGGGTTATGGTAAGGACCGCAACAGGGGGGGGGGGGAGGCAGACGAAGGGGACCGCAACAGGGGGGAAAAAAGAGACGGACGGGGCAAGTAGGTAATCAGAGCCTGCTCCAGGAGCACCCAGGAGAGAGGGATCAAAGTACAGGCAGGGGAGAGGGCAAAAGAACGGGACAGGGCTCAAAGGGATTACAGTGGGAAAGGAGGGCAGGACTGATAAGAGGTCCGCCAGCCTCCTGAACCCACCAAGGGTGCAACAGGAGGGGAGGCCAGCTCAGCCACAAGGGAGCATGCCAGCCCTCACCCATCTGCTCCATCCAGGCCACAAATAAGGGGCAGACACATACCAGCCAGCAGTCAAAACTCCGGGTCCTGGGCAGATTGAGGGGGAAAGGGAGGCACCACAGCTATAAATACCCAGGGGAGGGCCCCTGAAAGCCCGGGAAACTATTAGACCCCTGATTGGTGCACTCCTTCCCCCCCACCCATGGGACATACCACTATAGTTAGCAACAAGTTTTTACAGGCGGGGGAGGGGGCTAAAAAACATTGCCTGTATATTTCTTAACCCCTTAACTGCTCACCAGTCAGGGGGCAAGCTAGTTATGCACAGCTTGCCCCTCCAGCTACCAAGCAAACAATGCAGCAAAGACCAAGAGGGCAGCATTTTCCACCAAGGTGAGAGCTCTGAAGAAACAGGTGGATGAGATTGTGAGGCTGAGATCGGACATTGTGGAGGGAGGTGGTATACTCAGCGAGAGACTTGTGAACAAGGATAGTTTCTCCAGCATGAAGGTCTCAGGACAAGTGAGTAACCAAGATGACTGCCAGAGTGAGGAGGAAGAGATGGAGGGAGGTGAGGAGGGGGATTAGAGTGAGGGGGATATGGATACTGGACCTGTGTGTACCACCACTACTGTTACCCCAGACCCCCCACTTACCCTCAGTGGGGACTATGTAAACCCGGCTCAGGTGGCCTTACCTCCCTCCAGTGAGGAGGATGATGATGATGATGACGGCAGTGACTGCAGTGATGGAAGCGGCTTGGCAGATGGGGGTCTCCTGCGGGCAATTGTTATGCAGGAGTCCCCCACCCGTCTGGAAAACTTTTCCTTCGGGGATGATTTGGGCCCAGAGGAGAAGGGAAAGAAGAAGAAGAAGAAAGGAAAGGGCAAGAAGAGGAAGAAGACACAAGGAGTTAAGTTTGTCTTTTCTCCCTTCCAGCAGTCTGGGTCGGCTGAAAAGGGTGCTGGGTCCCCCAATCTGCCAGACCCCGTTTCTGTAGTGGAGCGGGGCCAGCATGGGGGATACAGTAGCGCACCCAAAATGGCCGCGGGTGCTATAGAAAAAAAAGGGCACCCTCCTGTGAGGGGGGAGGGTGTCCAGGCACCGGAAAATGGCGGCAGATTCACCCGTTCGGGGGGCGGTCCCCTGGTTGAAGTGGGCGGTACAGGTCCTGGCACCGCAGGGCACTCTCCTGTGAGGGGGGGGGGGAGTGTCCGGGCGCTGGAACTTGTTGGTTCAGGGGGCGGTCCCCTAGGTGGCGTGGTTGATACTGGTTCTGGCGCCAGGGGGCACTCCGCTATAAAGTGGGAGGTTCCCTGCACATCAGCTGTAGCGGGAGTTAGTCCGGAGGGACAGTCTTTTTGTGAGGGGGAGTGGCCACCCATTTCAGAGGCGGAGCCTGTGTCTGCACCCAAAGACACAGGAAGAAAGAACTATGCAGCACCAATCCTGAAACCGGCAACCCTTAAACATGAAGCAAAAGACCCAGCCAGCCCAGTCTGTAACACTCCAAGGGAGAGTGAACGCAAGAGTGAAAGTGAAAGGAAAAATGTGAATAAAAATGGTAATGTGCAGAATGTGAGTTATAGTGGTGTGCATGGGAGGAGTTGTGGTAGCAGTGTTGATGAGGGGGGTGCAAGTAGTGTGCAAGAGAGGGGTGCAAGTAGTGTGCAAGAGAGGGGTGCAAGAGGAGTGCAAGAGAGGGGTGCAAGTGTAGTCCAAGAGAGGGGTGCTAGTGAAATACAGGTGAGGAGTGGTAGTGGAATGACAGAGAGAGGTGTTATGGCTGTTAAGAATAAGGGTCCAGGTTTGGCCTCTGGGTCAGTTCCTGGTTCGACTGCCCCCCCGGTAGTGGCTGCTTCTCAGAGAAGCTATGCCAGCGTCACTGCCGGGGGATCAGGGGGATCCCCATCTCCGTCTGGCTCTGGGGGTCACTTGCAACAGCGCCTCCTGGAGGCTCTACGTAGGGGAGACAGGTCAATCCATGTAGAGGGGAGGGGTGAGGTTGACCTGTCTTTTTGGATAGAAAGACATGGCTTAGGCGCCTTCCGAGAACAAAACGGGGAGGTGGTCTGGTCCCTCCCGACATCCGGCCAGGAAAGTGGCCGTAGGAATGTGGTCCGTTTAGTGTGGAGGGGCGAAAATGCACGTCCGCCTCGGGGTAAGGTGGTTGAGCTCCTCCTCCGGATGGAATTCAGGGCAAGTGACATCTTTGCCCTGATCCACCCCTATGGTACTTCCGAGTTTGACATCAGCTTTGTTCGGCCAGAGGGTCTGGAACTTTTCTGGTCGAATTATGAGGTGGTGAAAAGCGAGCCCGGCTGGCGTGATTTCGCCGTAAAGGCGATATCCCGTCAGAATCTGGCCAAGAAAGTGACCGTTTTGACACGTAACGAGTCACTATCTTGCTATGACATTATGACCTGGCTTAGCCGATATGGGGATGTGACGGACATGCCAAAAAAGAACTATGACGAACATGGGATCTGGTCTGGGGCCTGGACGTTTTCCGTCAAACTGAAGCGTTCGGGGAGCACTGTTGCCCACATCCCATCAGCTGCTTTTCTTGGGAGAGACAGAATCCAAGTTTTCTACCAGGGGCAGCCCAAGGTCTGTCACAGGTGTGGCAGCCCCACTCACTTTAGCGCAGCCTGTACCGTGCAGGTCTGTGCACTGTGCGGTGGGGTAGGTCATCTTGCCGCATCCTGTAGGCAGATCAGGTGTCATCTGTGTGGTGTCTTAGGACACCCTTTCAGCCGTTGTCCTAGCGCCTTTGCCCGTGCGACGGTCACCTTGGCTGGGGAGAGCAGTAACGTTGCCTCAGCTGGGGAGGGCACGGGTGCGGGTGAAGGTGCAACAGGGTCAGTGAAGAGGAAAAGTCCCGCCAGGCTGAGGCGGGAGGCTAATCGGAGAAGGAGCAGGGAACTGGAGAGTTCCCATGTGGCAGGGGTAGCTTCTGGCCCTGCTCCTGAGGTTAGTCCTGAAACTGCTGAGACCCTGGGGGAGAATGTGCTGGAAGAGGAAATGGGGAGAATCTGTAAAGAAGAGGGCAGCAAGGCCGATCTTTCCGATTCCTCCCACTGTGAATGTGTGGATGAGGAGGGTGAAGAGAGGCCAAAAAAGAAGGGCAGTAAAGGGAGAAAGAAGAGGTCGGAGCCCTCTAGTCCCCGTGCTGCGGACCAGGTCCCAAGCGGAAGCTTACCTGCCCCCCTCTGATTGATCTGTCTAACCGGTACTCTGTCCTTGAAGACATCTCCTCCCCCTCCTTGAAGGGGGGGGTCAGGGATGGGGTGCCTGAAGTGGGGGAGCCTCCAGGGGGAACTGGGCCCTGTCCTGATGGGGCAATTTCCGCAGGGGATGGGGCCAAATCGGAGCCAGGCGGAGATGGGGATTATAAAATGGACCAGTCAGAATCAAAAAAACGGTCCAAAGACAAGGAAGCCTCCTCATCTGGGGATGAGGGGGTAAAGAAGAAACAAAAATGAGGGGGTTAGGGCCGTCTATCTCAATCACCCATGATGGCGGCACTCACCCCATTGACACTGGCATCTATTAACTGTGCCAGTATAAAGTCTGATACGGCTAGATTCGCAGCCTTTGATTTTCTCGGCCGTGTTGAAGCCGATATTTTGTATCTGCAGGAGACCAGGTTGTCAGATCTTGCCTCTCTGGTAAAAGCCAGGAGAGAGTGGAGGCGTGGCCCCTCCCACTGGTCTCTTGCGGCTGAGCCGTATAGTGGGGTGGCGGTCCTTTTTACCGCTCCTGTTGAATGCAGACGGGTTATTGAGTTAGAAATGGGGAGGTGCCTGATCTTAGATGTCCTCATGAAGGGGCAAGAGCTCCGGCTTATTAACATCTACGCCCCACAAACCAAGTGGGGCCGCAAAGATCTCTTTATGAGGATTAAGCCCTTTCTTTTTACAAGCCGACAGGTGATCTTTGGAGGGGATTTCAATACTGTCAAAAGGTCCCAAGATAGGAGAGGCTCCAATGATCGGTTGGCTTATGATAGCATAGCTCTCAATAGCATAGTTAGGGTAGCTCGCCTAGAGGACGCCCACATCCGGAGCCCCTCAGGCCACGCGGGTTTCACCTATCATCGAGGTAGCTGCAGGTCTAGAATAGACAGGTTTTATTTGAAGGAGGAAGCTGTCTCTTCTGCAGTGTCCGTGGTTGAGGTGGAGTTCTCCGATCACTGTATGATTTTGTTTTCCCTGAATGTTTCAGAGACCCCTCGGATGGGTAAAGGTTATTGGAAGCTGAATTCGTCCCTCCTGGAGGAAGCAGAGGTAAGACAGTCCTTTGAGGATTTTCTTCAGAGTCAGGTACCTTTACTGGGCCTATGTAGTAGTAAGTCAGAGTGGTGGGAGATATTCAAGAAGCGGGTTGCGGGGTTCTTCCGCCAGCTCTCGAGCCTCAGGTCCCTGAATAGGTATCGCCTGTATCAGGGACTGAGGAGGAAACTCGAGCTTCTCGTCTCGACTGGAGGTAGCCGGGAGGATATCTCCAGAGTGAAGTCCTTGCTGATGAGGTGTCAGTACGATAGGCACGCATCTTTGTTTTTTGAGAGGGATTTCGGGAAGTACCGCTCGCCCGACCCTTACAGAAACTGTAAGATGTCAGTGAGTAGTAAAGTCATTTCAGGACTGATTGATAGTACAGGATCTCTGAATCGGTCCAGATCAGGGATCTTGGAGGTCGTCAGATCCTTCTACTCGCATCTCTTGGGAAGGAAGGATCTAGATCGAGACGGGATGTCGGCTTTCCTGGCTGAAACCATTCCTGAGCCAGGGGTAGACCCCTCTCTTGATGTTTTGGCAAAAAAAATCAGGGAAGAGGAAGTGAGACTGGCGATTGAGGGGCTTGCCCCCAAAAAGTCACCAGGTCCGGATGGCTTAACATCCGAGTGGTACAAGACCTTTAAGGAGTCTTTAGCTCCCCTCTTGACTGAGGTATTCAATGAGTGTCTCTCCTCGGGCACTCTGCCGAAGTCAATGAGGAGGTCAGCCCTGATTCTTCTCTCAAAGGGTAAAGATCCCAGCCATATTGAGAATTGGAGGCCCATAGCTCTTCTCAATACGGACAGGAAGCTTCTGGCAGAGATACTGTTTAATCGGCTGGTGAAGTTTGCACCCCGGCTCCTTTCGGGGGCCCAGCACTGCTCTGTTCCAGGCCAAAGCACCTTAAGTGCTGTTCTCGGTGTCCGGGAGGCAGTGGAGCGGAGTAGTGCAGGTCTCTGGAAGGGGTACTTGCTGTCCCTGGATCAGGCCAAAGCATTTGATCGGGTGAACCACGAGTACCTCTGGTCCGTCCTCCTGAGATATGGCTTACCGTGTGCTTTTATTAATTGGCTTAAGACCTTATATGCAGGGGCAGAGAGTTTCCCGCTGGTGAACGGGTGGTCTGGCCGCTCTTTTGAGGTGGGGTCCGGAGTCCGTCAGGGTTGTCCTTTGAGCCCGGTTTTATACGTGTTCGCAATTGATCCCTACGTCCGGAGGGTAGATTGTGGGCCGTTGGCGGGAGTCGGGATGAGTCTGGCGGAACTGGATGTCGCCCAGAGAGTGGTGGCGTACGCTGATGATGTCACCATTTTCGTGTCCTCGAGAGAGGAGGTCGATGTGGTGATGCCGGAGGTGGAACGCTACTCGGAGGCATCCGGGTCTAAGATCAACCGGGATAAGTGTGAAAGTCTCTGGCTGGGAGGGGGAGATCCCACTTTTGATCTCCCGGACACCCTCCCAGGGCCCCAAGACTCAGCAAAAATTCAGGGCATCACATTCGGCCAGGATGATTATCCCACCAAAAACTGGGATGGTAAGCTACAGGATGCCACTCATAGGGTGGATCAGTGGAAGGGTTGGTCTATGACCCTCAGGGAAAGGGTACACCTGATCAAATCGTATCCTGCTCCCCTTGTTTATCTATCTTGGCAGTGTATGTATCTTGCCAGATGCCTACTACACTAGGATCTACAGCCTGTTTTTCCAACTGTTATGGGGGAACAGGATGAACCTAGTCAAGAGAGAGGTTCCGTACCGCACAAGGAGACTAGGGGGTTTATCTATGGTAAACCCTGTGGTGTTCTTAACAAACACCTTCTTGAAAGCTAACATTTCAAACCTCTGGTCAGAGAGGGCTCCTCCGTGGGTACTCTCCTGCAGGGAATGGTTTCGGCCTTTCTTCCAGGAATGGGAGACAGGAGGGCAAGTGAAGGACCTCCGTACGCCCCATGGGCATCTTCCGGCTTACGCTACCCCGACTCTGAAGGCGATACGTCGGTGGGGTCTGGGAGTGTGGGAGATCAGGACCCAGTCAAGGCAGTTCCTTGACAAACGGGTTCTGTTGACCCACTTCCAGAAGCCTCTGGCGCTCAGGGACTGCACAGGTCGGGATCTGAGGGTGGGGTTGTATCTCTTAAATATGAAAAGGATCCCCCAGAAGTTTTGGGACTTGGCCTGGCGCTGCTTTCAGGGGAAGCTATATGTGAGGGACAATTTGAAGTGCAGGAGATCTGATGACCGGGGATGTCCCCGAGAAGAGTGCGGGGACATGCTGGAAAGCATGGACCATTTCCTGCTTCATTGTCCCTTTAATATAAGGGTCTACAACCGGGTGGGCGCTTCCATCGGCTGGAGTCAACTAGGGTCAGTTTATCTTTAGGGATAATGGTAGGGTGAGAGGTAGGGTGCAGTTAGGGAAAGAATATACATTTTGTATGTATCAGGATTGCCTTCCTTCTTCCTGGTGGTGGGCTAATGCATGTGCACCCTAGCTTTTTGTTTTGTTTTCAGATGCTATGGTTATGAAGGGCTTACAGGCACCGAACTTGGGCCTAAAGTGGGTTGTATTGTTTGCTTATGTATGTTAAAGCTGGTAATGGTTAAGTTGGTTGGGAGGGTATATTTGTGGGTGGTGGTGGTCTTTTCTTTTGGTGGACCTGGCATGGGTCAGTTGTGGACTGGACATTGAGGACTATGAACTGTATGGAAAAAACTCTGACCCATGTACAGGAGGGCGGGTGGTGTGGGTGAAGGGTCAGTTTAGTGTAGAATGTTCTTTTATATTTGTAGGTGTGTTTTCTGTTTATTTATAGGTGTATATAGTTTGTGTATAGTATTGTACATAGTAGTGTATATAGTTAGTTATGTATATAGTATGTATAATGTTATATTATTATAAAAAAAAATTATTATTTTTTTTTTTTTTTAAGTATATAGTATTTATAGTAGAGATAGACATGGCAGTCGAACCAGTTTTGTTTTTGTAGTAATGTTTCTTTAGTATCCCGTTGTGGATTTATTTTCTTTGGTTTATATATGTAGTATGTAGTAAAGATGTGTGTAAGCATGTGTGTATTGTGTTTTCTGTGATATTTTCCCGAGTTTGGGTATTTTGAGTTGAATTTAATTTATTTATTTATTTATTTTTGGTTTCTTGGTTAAATGTAGTTAATATATGGATATATATGTGTGCATGTGTGAGTGTGGTATAGTGTTGTTATTATTATTATAATTATTATTATTATTTAAAAAAAAAAACATGGTGTGCAGTGTGAGTGCTTGTTGTGTTTTCTATTTGTAATGTATGATTTTTCCCGAGTTTGGGTGTTTTGAGTTAAAGCGAAATAGTGCTATATTTATGTTTCTTATGAGTGTGTTGTTTGGCTATGAAAGGTGTAGTTATAATATTTCTAGTTCTAGTAGGAAAGCTGGGCTGGCCGGTTAGGCAGGATTTTTGTTCTTTTATTTAAATGTAAAGTTTGGGTTTATGTTATTTCATGTTGTTGTTTTCCGTTATGGCAAAGTTGTGCTGGTTTATGTTTTGTTATGATTTGTATTTTTCTAATAAAAGATTTACAGGATATAACTCAGGATCAGTACAGGATAAGTAATGTATGTACACAGTGACCTCACCAGCAGAATAGTGAGTACAGCTCTTTAGAATAATACAGGATATAACTCAGGATCAGTACAGGATAAGTAATGTAATATATGTACATAGTGACCTCACCAGCAGAATAGTGAGTACAGCTCTTTAGAATAATACAGGATATAACTCAGGATCAGTACAGGATACGTACGGGGGAGGGGATTATCAGATTATGCAAGTGAGGGGAGGATACCCCCGGCGGTGGGTCCCTTGCTGCGGCCTTGATCCTGGAAGCGGCCGTGTGGGGACTGAGAGGAGCGGGAGACTCTCTATGCTCCGCTCTTCTCTATGATGCCGCCCGTGACGTTGCACCACACGTCACGTCACGTGACCATCTCCCAGACAGCCATTGCGGTACTGGCTGCCTGGGAATGAGTGACGGCGGCGGCGAACATAAAAAGGTAGCGTGCGGCGCAAACCCGCCCCCCCGCCCACTCCTACTAACATTTTGGCCGGGCCCCTGACGCCTGGCCCGCCAGCGTTTATCAGCTTTATGGGGCAAAAGGGGAGAGCTGCTTTTGGGCCCCCAGGAATTACAGGGCCCGGTGCAGCTGCCCCTTTTGCTCCACACCCGGCACACCCTGTGCGCACGCCTATGAGTGTACATGGGTGACAGAGGGGTGTAGAGGAGTGTACATGAGTGACAGAGGGGTGTAGAGGAGTGTACATGGGTGACAGAGGGGTATAGAGGAGTGTACATGGGTGACAGATGGGTGTACATGGGTGACAGAGGGTTGTAGAGAAGTGTAAATGGGTGACAGGGGTGTAGAGAGGTGTACAAGGGTGATAGATGGGTGTAGAAGAGTGAACATGGGTGACGGGGGCATAGGGGTGACAGAGGGGTGGACAGGGGGTGGACATGGGTGACAGGAGGGTGGAGAGGGGAGACGGGGTCAGAGGGGTGGACAAGGGGGTAATAGAGGGACAGGAGTGACAGAGGGGTGGACTGGGGTAACAAAGGGACAGATGGGTGAACAGGAGGGTGGACATGGGTGACAGAGTGGGGGTGGACATGGGTGACGGGGGGTGGACATGGGTGACGGGGGAGGGATTACATGGGTGACGGGGGAGGGATTACATGGGTGACGGGGGAGGGATTACATGGGTGACGGGGGAGGGATTACATGGGTGACGGGGGAGGGATTACATGGGTGACAGGGAGGGTGGACATGGGTGACAGGGAGGGTGGACATGGGTGACAGGGAGGGTGGACATGGGTGACAGGGAGGGTGGACATGGGTGACAGGGGCGTTGGACATGGGTGACAGGGAGGGATTACATGGGTGACAGGGAGGGATTACATGGGTGACAGGGAGGGATTACATGGGTGACTGAGGGGTGGACATGGGTGACTGAGGGGGTGGACATGGGTGACAGGGGGGGTGGACATGGGTGACAGGTGTGTAGAGGAGTGTACATGGGTGGCAGAGGGGTACAGAGTAGTGTACATGGGTGACAGATGGGTGTACATGGGTGACAGAGGGTTGTAGAGAAGTGTAAATGGGTGTCAGAGGGGTGTAGAGAGGTGTACAAGGGTGATAGATGGGTGTAGAAGAGTGAACATGGGTGACGGGGGCATAGGGGTGACAGAGGGGTGGACAGGGGGTGGACATGGGTGACAGGAGGGTGGGGAGGGGAGACAGGGGGTCAGAGGGGTGGACAAGGGGGTAAAAGAGGGACAGGAGTGACAGAGAAGGGTGGACTGGGGTAACAAAGGGACAGATGGGTGAACAGGAGGGTGGACATGGGTGACAGAGTGGGGGTGGACATGGGTGACAGGGGGTGGACATGGGTGACGGGGGGGATTACATGGGTGACGGGGGGGATTACATGGGTGACGGGGGAGGGATTACATGGGTGACGGGGGAGGGATTACATGGGTGACAGGGAGGGTGGACATGGGTGACAGGGAGGGTGGACATGGGTGACAGGGAGGGTGGACATGGGTGACAGGGAGGAAGGACATGGGTGACAGGGGGGGTGGACATGGGTGATAGGGGGGGTGGACATGGGTGACAGGGGGGGTGGATATGGGTGACGGGGGGTGGACATGGGTGACAGGGGGGTGGACATGGGTGACAGGGAGGGATTACATGGGTGACGGGGAGGGATTATATGGGTGACAGGGAGGGATTACATGGGTGACAGGGAGGGATTACATGGGTGACTGAGGGGGTGGACATGGGTGACAGGGGGGATTACATGGGTGACAGGGGGGGATTACATGGGTGACAGGGGGGGATTACATGGGTGACAGGGAGGGATTACATGGGTGACGGGGGGGTGGACATGGGTGACTGGGGGGGTGGACATGGGTGACTGGGGGGGTGGACATGGGTGACTGGGGGGGTGGATATGGGTGACAGGGAGGGTGGACATGGGTGACAGGGAGGGTGGAAATGGGTGACGGGGGGTGGACATGGGTGACAGGGGGGGTGGACATGGGTGACTGGGGGGGTGGACATGGGTGACTTGGGGGGTGGACATGGGTGACTGGGGGGGTGCACATGGGTGACTGGAGGGTGGACATGGGTGACAGGGAGGGTGGACATGGATGACAGGGGGGGATTACATGGGTGACATGGAGGGATTACATGGGTGACAGGGAGGGATTACATGGGTGATAGAGATGGACAGGGAGGTAAACAAGGCAGATATGGCTGACAGGGGGGGGTGGACATGGGTGATAGAGATGGACAGGGAGGTAAACAAGGCAGACGTGGCTGACAGGGGGGGTGGACATGAGTGACGGGGTCGGGGGGGAGGGGTAGAGTGTGGACCTGGGTGACGGTGGGGGGATTTAGACAGGGTTGAGAAGGTGAACAGAGGGGTGGAAAGGGTACGGTACCTTAAGCAAGCCGGCCCGCACAGCTTGCAGTTCCACAGGAGGCACGGGAGTACGGCGCTGGTGCAGCTCGTTCCGCCCCAGGGCACCATATCCGGCTCACTGCGCCGCAAGGGAGAGGGGGACACAGGAGACGGAGAGTGAAGGAGGGGGATGCGGGGGACACAGGGAACAGATGGGGAAGGAGGGGAACACGGGTCACGCGGCAGACGCAGGGGACGGAGGGGAACACAGGAAACGCAGGAGATAGAGGGGGACGCTGTGTGCGCAGTGCGCACGCAGACTTCCCTTCCCCCCTGCGCCGTCAGGCCGGGGCGGGACATTTAAAAAAAAATAATAGTAAAAAATAAAAAAAATCACGGCAAAATCCAGCGGCACCACGGGCAGTGCTGAACGGCACACACGTGTGCCGCGGCACCGCGGTTGGGAATCACTGCTATATACTGACCCCCATATATATGAATGTATACTATATACTGACCACATATATATGAATATACTATATACTGACCCCCGTATATATGAATGTATACTATATACTGACCCCCATATATGAATGTATATTATATACTGACCCCCATATATATGAATGTATACTATATACTGACCCCCATATATATGAATGTATATTATATACTGAAACCCCATATATATGAATGTATACTATATACTGACCCCCATATATATGAATGTATATTATATACTGACCACATATATATGAATGTATACTATATACTGACCCCCGTATATATGAATGTATACTATATACTGACCCCCATATATGAATGTATATTATATACTGACCCCTATATATATGAATGTATACTATATACTGACCACATATATATGAATGTATACTATATACTGACCCCATATATATGAATGTATACTATATACTAACCCCCATATATGAATGTATACTATATACTGACCCCCATATATATGAATGTATACTTTATACTGACCCCATATATATGAATGTATACTATATACTGACCCCCATATATATGAATGTATACTATATACTGACCCCCATATATATGAATGTTTACTATATACTGACCACACATATGAATGTATACTATATACTGACCCCCATATATATGAATGTATACTATATACTGACCCCCATATATATGAATGTATACTATATACTGACCCCCATATATGAATGTATACTATATACTGACCACACATATAAATGTATACTATATACTGACCCCCATATATATGAATGTATACTATATACTGACCCCCATATATATGAATGTATACTATATACTGACCCCCATATATATGAATGTATACTATATATTGACCACATATATGAATGTTTACTATATACTTAGCAACCAATCAGATCGCTTCTTTCATTTTTGAATAGGCCTCTGAAAAATGAAAGAAGCAATTTGATTGGTTGCTATGGGCAACTCAGCAGCTTTTCCAGGAAAGTAAAGTTTAACCACAACACTGTAACACTGTCCACCCTGGGACTCGAACCAGTGACGGTTTCCCATCCCACTGTACTGCCGAGACGGTCCTGCTTATCTTACATGCAGTGAGATCCCCATAGACCACAATTAGCCTATTGGTTTTATTGGGCAAAAAATCACAGAGTTGATGCACTAGTCACAGTTCTCTATACCATTAATGAAGGGAGGGCTCAATATTCGCAAATTTGCGCATATGCGCACAAATTTTCACATATGCGCAAAAAAAGCGAATATTCGTAATTATGAATATATAGTGCTATATTTGCAATATTCGCAAATTCGCGAATATGCTATATTCGCGATTAAAATTTGAATTGCGAATATTCGTGAGCAACACTAGTCGCTGCAAATACAGTGAAGGAGTTTAAACATGCATGGGATAGGCATAAGGCTATCCTTCATATAAGATAGGGCCAGGGACTATTGATAGGATTCAGATTATTGGGCAGACTAGATGGGCCAATTGGTTCTTATCTGCCGACACATTCTATGTTTCTATACTGTATGGATATCAGAAAAATGGTTCCAAGCTCTTATTTCTTTATTAAATTCACTACTTTGGGGCAGGAAAGCACGAGAATGAAATATGTTTCTTTAACGTTAGCTGAGCACGATGGGGGTTGGGCACTTTTTTTTTTTTTTAGGTACTTTTTAGCACTAAAATTGCAGACTATTATGAGAAGGAGGGAAAATGTAGTCCTATTTTTTCTCTCTAAGGGTATGTTCACACTACGGAATTCCCGCGGAAATCGACCGGCGGAATTCCGCAAGCCGAATTCCACGGGCGGAACTCCGAGAGCCGAATTCCGCGGTGTGAACTTAACATTAATGTGAATGGGTTTCCGCGAGAGCCGTTCACACTGCGGAATTTCAGCGCCACTGAAATTGTTCCGCCCAAAGAAAGAACATGTTCATTCTTTGCACGGAAGTCCGCGAGCACTGCATAGCTGTCAATAGTGACGGCTCAGTGCCGCCCGGTCCTACCGCCACCGCCGGCTGCCAGTCTGAATCTTCGCTCACTGAATTCAGCGAGCGGAGATTCCATTCACACACTGTAGTGTGAACATACCCTAATGGGTCGTTATAAGGATATTTTTGAGATTTTGGAAGCTGGGATACTCACTACACCCATGCATATCTAGATAATTAAGTATGGGAGGAACTTAAAAAATGTTTAAAATCACATGGAGATTTGACTTTACTTCATTATGGTCGAATAAAGCACTTAAAGAATTCCTTAAAATTAAAGATTCACTCTTTTGGATGAAAAGGGGCTTATTTATGTAAATCAATTATACGCTTTAGGTCAAATAAAGTCGTTTGAAGAGATAGCCCATAAGTGTGTGGGGGGAAGACAATCAGAAACATTGTTTTTAACAAATAAGTAACACAGATCATAAACCAATAAAAGGAGAGATTGGAGATTTCAGGGATTCTATATATAAGAAAAGTTTAATTAGACTATTTCCTTATGCGAAGTTGCTGTCTCGGCATGCTGGGAGTTGTGGTTCTGCAGCGGTTGGGGGTTCACAGCTTGAAGACCACTGCTATAGAGGGTGCAAATGTATCTGAGCCCTGGAACTCAAATAATGTGAAATATGAGATGATCAAAATGGAGCCCCTGCACTAATTACTTGGGTTCTGAGGTCTGTAAGGTCCATAGTAAAAACATCAGGTTCTGTCTATAGCAGATACTAAATCATGGCAGCTCAAAGAAACAAGCAGTCATTCTGACATGTCACATGTGATGTCATAGACAGCTGGAGGCCTGACATTCCACTGACAGCCGCCCGAGCCTTCAGTCAGTTCCAGTGCGATTAGTGAGAATAGTGAGATTAGCGTCTTCTTCTACTTGTCTGAAATGGAGCTAAAAGGACTGGGGTTCGTCCCCCTCCTGTTGGCGTTTTGGTGTGCGGCCTGGCTTGCCACCAGCTACATCATGACGGTCGTCCTCGGCCATGCAGCCTCGCCACTGATGAGCATCAGGTAAGATAAACAAGCACATGATTCTTATTTCATGGGTTGGGAGTGAGGAAATATCCATAATAACATTGGTTTCTTTTCCTTCACAGTGACGTGGGAAATGTCTTTCCCGAAAGCATATTATTCAGAATTGGATTCATAGGGATGTCCATTGGCACTTTGGTACTAACCTTTCTTATTTATAAGTATATGGTTATGCATACTGAAGAGTTCAGGGGTCATCAGGTCCTGATCCAGAGGATCCTGCTGGCCATTGTGTGGGCCTCCTGTTTTTCCACAGCTGTTATGCATGTATTGTCCCCCGAAGAATATCCCAGGATACACTTTGTCAGCACGATAATTTCCATTACATGTGAAGCCTTATACTACCTTGGGCAGTCCATCCAGATGTATAAATTACCAGGAGCAAAAAAAGTCATCCACCATAGTAGATGCACCTGCTGTGGCCTGACTTTTGTCTGTGTAGTTTTCTATTTTGGATATGAAACATTAAAGGAATTATTCCATAATGATGAAGACTGGGACGAGATCCGTGAAATCCCCATCATAATCATCGAGTGGGTGATGCTTCTACTGATCCTGATAAACATCGTGACCTATTATTCCACCATGCAGAAGTTATTGTTGACCGTCTCCAGAAACAGCTGCACACTCTCTCTTAGAGTAAAAATTGATGACTTCGGGGTGTAGACCACCACGGGGGCCATCAAGTGGACTTCTGGGAGAGATACTGCACAGGACACGGAAAACATCTAAAGAAGAATAACTGGGGGACTACATATGGTGCCAGTAATCATGACACAATAATATGAGCTGGTGATATTACCTATACAAAAAAAAATAAAAAAAATAATAAAAAAATATTGGTGTGTGAAGTGTAATACCTAGTTAGAAAAACAGAATCAAATTCATCATTATAACCCCCCTCTGCATTACCCTGTTTATTATTTTTCAAGCAAGCACTTTGTTCTAATTCGTCCACTCTCTGGCGTGCTCCTTGTATAAGGGGTTTGGGATACCCTTTTTGTTTAAAACGATCCTCCAGGTTCTCTAGTTGTTGTAGGTATTTTTGTGTGGAAGAACAATTCCTTCGGATTCTTTTCATTTGACCTAATGGAATGTTCTTCTTCCATTATTTAAGATGGCAACTGTTAAAGTCGAGGTATCTGTTTGCATCCACCTCCTTAAAATAGTTGGCAGTATGCGAACAGCCATCCTGAATATAGATATTTAAATCCAGGAACTCACATTTTTTGGGGGGACTGATGCAGCGCTGCCTTTGGATATCTCTGGCTCTGCCATAGCGCTTTTTTTGAGGGGGCGTGTCGGCTGCCCCTTCGTCTGGTGGTCAACACTAGTGTTGCTCGCAAATATTCGCAATGCGCGAATTCGCGAATATTCGCCAATATAGCACTATATATTCGAAATTACGAATATTGTTTTTTTTTCTTTCACAATACACATCACAGTGATCATCCCTCTCTGCTTCCAGCTTGTGTGGTGTAAAGAAGGCTCTAATACTACTGTGTGAGACTGGCGTATGAATTTTCGCATATGGGAAAATTTGCTTATGCACATTTTCATTTATGCAAATTTTCGCATATGCAAAAATATTACGCGAATATTACGAATATGCGAATTTAGCGAATATATGACGAATATTTGTCCATATATACGCGAAATATCGCGAATTCGAATATGGCCTATGCTGCTCAACACTAGTCAACACGCGCTATCTGGCCAGCGAGCCAGGGCCCCGTACAGGAGATCACGGGGCCCCCCAGCAGTCGGACACCCCACAATCTGAAATGTATCCCCTATCCTTGGGATAGGGGATGTTTTTCAACACTGCACTACTCCTTTAATGGCCTCCAAAATGAAGTTCCTCTGATGTATGGGCATCAAGGGATCTTCCACTAAAAAAGATCACACAGCTTCCACTCCTCTGTCATGTGGGATGTTACTATATAATGAAGCAATATCTAGCGTTGCCCACATATAGTCCTCTTCCCGTATGATATCTTTCAATAGGGTTAATAAACGCCCATTTATCTCTGAGGTATGCTGGTAAAGACACCGCACATTTCTGTAACTGATGGTCTATATATTCAGATAAACATCTGGCAACTATCGGGCGAACAGGTGTTTTTTTTTTCGGTCTTTATGTACATTAGGTAGAAAATAAAAATAAGGTACATTTGGTTTGGGGTTAAATATATATCATGTTTTTCCCTCTTAAAGGGGTACTACGCACCAAGACATCTTATCCCCTCTCCAAAGGACCCCCGTGATCTCGGTTGCGGCACCCTGTTGTCATCACTGCACAGAGAATACAGGGGCCAGCACATCGGCATAGCCATTGACTGTCCTGGCATGCTGGGAGTTTTGCTACAGCTGGAACTCTTTTTATTAGAAAAATATAAAACTTTTACAAAACACAAATACAATGCTTAATCAGCTGAAACATAAGGATGAAAAAGTAACAAATATAAACTCTTTGTTACAGAATAAAAGGACCTACCTAACCAACCAGCCCAGCTTAACTCAACTACCAAATAATGCCTGATACTACTAATTCTTACCTATTATCCTTCCAAACACACATACACACACACATTAATTACCAACAAAACATAAATATAGCTTTCCTTAATTAAGTTTTAACTGAAAACATCCGAATAGGAAACTTATCCCCACATACCATACACAAAATGCATTAAACAAAAATAAATAGGGCTAACTGCCATAAAAATAATAAGGAAATAAATAAAATAATTCCATCTTGGAAATACCATTAATTTTACACACAGACAACAACCAATCTTTAAACTATAGTAACACACACATGCATGGATACATTACCATAAGGGGGAAAAAATAAACACAATAATATCAACTAAAAGCTGGTCCGACTGCCTTTACCCAACAATGAGGTATAACACTATACAAAAATACATAAAACTATTTATACTTATGAAATACATGTAAACAAGAATAAAACCTAAAGAAAAATAACCTACACTATGAACTCTCCCATCACCCACACCACTCCCACTGGACATGGTCAGAGTTCGTGTATCACAGTGTTTTTTTATTTTTTTTTTACTGAAACAGTCATTGTCCATAAACTGACCCAAGTCAGACCCAAAGCATCACCCCCTCCCCCCAACAACCCCCACCCAACTTAAAATTAATCCCCCCCCCCACTATTATTAACTAACTCAACAATGTACTAATTCACTACAACCACAGAAATAATATGAAAAACAAAGTAATACAGTACTTCAAACCCCCACCAGGCCCAAGATTGGTTGCCTGCAAGCCCTTTACATTCAAATTACAGAAAACAAAACAAAAAGCTAGAGTGACATGCATAGCCCACCACCAGGAAGAAGGATGGCAATCCTGATAAAACTAAGTTTCAAAATGCTTACCCTATGAACCTTACTTCTAACCCTATCGCTATCCCTTCATAAAACTGACCCTATACTCACCCTAACATCTATATACTGTCCCTAACCAAAATTAAGGTACATCAAAAGAAAACCCTCTCCACAGGAGAGAAGCCCTACTGGTACCAAGACTGCCATACTCCAAAGACCTGATCTTCCCGAGGTCACCAGTGATGTTCCTACATACCTCCACCTCGGAGAGGACTTTCTGTTGGGTCGATACTAAGCACCGTGCATTCCACGTGTAGTACCTAACCACTAAGCTAACTAAGAATAAAGTGCCCCGATCACGGCCACCCAGGTTCCTGAATGCCCCATAAGCCCACTCCGGATAGGAAAGGCCGGCAAGTTGACTCCAGCCGATGGAAGCACCCACCCTGTTGTAAACCCCTATATTAAAGGGACAATGAAGCAGGAAGTGGTCCATGCTTTCCAGCGTGTCCCCGTACTCTTCTCGGGGACATCCCCGGTCATCAGAGTTCCTGTACTTCAGGTTGTCCCTCACATATAGCTTCCCCTGAAAGCAGCGCCAGGCCAAGTCCCAAAACTTCTGGGGGATCCTTTTCATATTTAAAAGATGCAATCCCACCGTCAGATCCCGACCTGGGCAGTCCCTGAGCGCCAGAGGCTTCTGGAAGTGGGTCAACAGAACCCGTTTGTCAAGGAACTGCCTTGACTGGGTCCTGATCTCCCACACTCCCAGACCCCACCGACGTATCGCCTTCAGAGTCGGGGTAGCGTAAGCCGGAAGATATCCATGTGGTGTACGGAGGTCCTTCACTTGCCCTCCTGTCTCCCATTCCTGGAAGAAAGGCCGAAACCATTCCCTGCAGGAGAGTACCCACGGAGGAGCCCTCTCTGACCAGAGGTTTGCAATGTTGGCTTTCAAGAAGGTGTTCGTTAAGAACACCACAGGGTTTACCATAGATAAACCCCCTAGTCTCCTCGTGCGGTACGTAACCTCCCTCTTGACTAGGTTCAACCTGTTCCCCCATAACAGTTGGAAAAACAGGCTGTAGACCCTAGTGTAGTAAGCCTCTGGTAAAATACATACGCTGCCCAGATAGATAAACAAGGGGAGCAGGTACGATTTGATCAGGTGTACCCTTTCCCTGAGGGTCATAGACCAACCCTTCCACTGGTCCACCCTCTGAGTGGCATCCTGGAGCTTACCATCCCAGTTTTTGGTGGGATAATCATCCTGGCCGAATGTGATGCCCAAAACTTTTGCTGAGTCTTGGGGCCCTGGAAGGGTGTCCGGGAGATCAAACGTGGGGTCTCCCCCTCCCAGCCAGAGACTCTCACACTTATCCTGGTTGATCTTAGACCCGGATGCCTCCGAGTAGCGATCCACTTCCGACATCACCACATCGGCCTCCTCTCTCGAGGAGAGGAAAATGGTGACATCATCAGCGTACGCCACCACTCTCTGGGCGACACCCGGCTCCGCCAGAATCATCCTGACTCCCGCCAATGGTCCGCAACTCACCCTCCTAAGGAAGGGATCGATCGCAAATACATATAAGAGCGGGCTCAAAGGACAACCCTGACGGACTCCAGACCCCACCTCAAAGAGCGGCCAGACCACCCGTTCACCAGCGGGAAACTCTCTGCCCCTGCATACAAGATCTTAAGCCAATTAACAAAAGTACACGGTAAGCCATATCTCAGGAGGACGGACCAGAGGTAGTCATGGTTCACTCGATCAAATGCTTTGGCCTGATCCAAGGAAAAGTAAGTACCCCTTCCAGAGACCCGCACTACTCCGCTCCACTGCCTCCCTGACACTGAGGACAGCACTTAAGGTGCTTCGGCCTGGAACAGAGCAGTGCTGAGCCCCCGAAAGGAGCCGGGGTGCAAACTTCACCAGCCGATTAAACAGTATCTTGGCCAGAAGCTTCCTGTCTGTAGGTGCGAGTAGAAGGATCTGACGACCTCCAGGATCCCTGATCTGGACCGATTCAGAGATCCCGTACTATCAATCAGTCCTGAGACTACTTTACTACTCACTGACATCTTGCAGTTCCTGTAAGGGTCGGGCGAGCGGTACTTCCCGTAATCCCTCTCAAAAACCAAAGATGCTTGCCTATCGTACTGACACCTCATCAGCAAGGACTTCACTCTGGAGATATCCTCTCGGCTACCTCCAGTCGAGACGAGAAGCTCGAGTTTCCTCCTCAGTCCCTGATACAGGCGATACCTGTTTAGGGACCTGAGGCTCGAGAGCTGGCGGAAGAACCCCGCAACCTGCTTCTTGAATATCTCCCACCACTCAGACTTACTACTACAAAAGTCCAGTAAAGGTACCTGACTTTGAAGAAAATCCTCAAAGGACTGTCTTATCTCTGTTTCCTCCAGGAGGGACAAATTCAGCTTCCAATAACCTTTTCCCATCCGGGGGGTCTCTGAAACATTCAGGGAAAACAAAATCATACAGTGGTCGGAGAACTCCACCTCAACCACGGACACTGCGGAAGAGACGGCTTCCTCCTTTAAATAAAACCTGTCTATCCTAGACCTGCTGCTACCTCGATGAAAGGTGAAACCCGCGTGGCCTGAGGGGCTCCGGATGTGGGCATCCTCTAGGCGAGCTTCACTGACTATATTACTAAGGGCCACACAGTCATAAGCCAGCCGATCATTGGAACCTCTCCTATCTTGGGACCTCGTGACATTATTGAAGTCCCCTCCAAAGATCACTTGCCGGCTAGTAAAAAGAAAGGGTTTAATCCTCATAAAGAGATCCTTACGGCCCCACTTTGTTTGTGGGGTGTAGATGTTAATGAGCCGGAGCTCTTGTCCCTTCATGAAGACATCTAAGATCAGGCACCTCCCCATTTCTAACTCAATGACCCGTCTGCATTCGACCGGAGCGGTAAAAAGGACCGCCACCCCACTATACGGCTCAGCCACAAGAGACCAGTGGGAGGGGCCGCGCCTCCACTCTCTTCTGGCTTTCACCAGAGAGGCTAGATCTGACAACCTGGTCTCCTGTAAAAAGAAAATGTCGGCTTCAACACGGCCGAGAAAATCAAAGGCTGCGAATCTAGCCGTATCAGACTTTATACTGGCACAATTAATAGATGCCAGCGTCAATGGGGTGAGTGCTGCCATCCTGGGTAATTGAGTTAGACGGCCTTACCCATTATTTTTTCTTGCCCTTCTTCTTCACCGCCTCATCCCCTGAAGAAGAAGGAGCATTCTTACTTTCTTTAGATCTCTTTTTTGACTCAGACTGATCCATCTGGCTCCCATCTCCATCTGGCCCTGAGTTAGCCCTGCCCTCCGAGGAAGATGCCTCAACAGGACAGGACCCAGTTCCCCCTGGAGGCTCCAATCCCTCAGGCACCCCATCCTCGCCACCCCCCTCCAATGAGGGGGAGGAGATGGTATCAAGGACAAGGTACCTGTTCGATAGGTCAATCAGAAGGGGGGCAGGTAAGCTTCCTTTTAGGACCTGGCCTTTAGCACCTGAAATAGAGGACTGAGACTTCCCCTTTACAACTTTTTTGCCCTTGTCTTTTTTCGGCCTTTCCCTCCCCTCCTCATCCACACTTTTATAGTGGGAGGAATCAGAAAAGATCAGCCTCTTTGCCTTCCTCTTCGCGAATCCTCCTAATCTCCTCATCCAACACACCATCCCCCAGGGTCTCAGCAACATCTGGGCTAGTGACAGGAGCAGGGCCAGGAGCTACCCCCGCCACCTGAGAACTCTCCAGCTCCCTGCTCCTTCTGCGGTTTTCCTCTCGCCTTAGTTTGGCAGGCCCCTTCTTGCTCTTCATTAACCCTTTTGCTCCTTCACCCATGCCCGTACCCTCCCCAGCCGGGGCAACCCTAAAGCTCTCCCCAGCTGGAGCGGCCACCAAACGGGAAAAGGCGCTGGGGCAACGCTTGAAAGGGTGTCCTAGGACAACACACAGATGACACCGGATCTGCCCACAGGATGCAGCCAAATGACCAGCCCCACCACAAAAAGCGCAAACTTGCACAGTGCAGGCTGCGCTAAAATGGGTAGGACTACCACACCTGTGGCAGACTTTAGGCTGCCCCTGGTAGAAGACTTGGATTCTGTCACGTCCGAGTAAGGCTGCCGATGGGATGTGGGCAACTGTGCTCCCTGAACGCCTAAGTTTGACGGAAAACGTCCAGGCCCCAGACCAGATCCCGTGCTCATCAAGATTTTTCTTGGGCATGTCCGTCACATCCCCATAACGACCGAGCCAGGTCATGATGTCGTAGCAAGACAGCGACTCGTTACGGGTCAAAACGGTCACTCTCTTGGTTTGGTTCTGCCGGGATATCGCTTTTACAGCGAAATCCCGCCAGCCGGGCTCGTTCTTCACCATCTCGTAATTCGACCAGAAAAGTTCAAGACCCTCTGGCCGAACAAAGCTGATGTCGAACTCAGAAGAACCATAGGGGTGAATCAGGGCAAAGATGTCACTCGCCCTGAACTCCATCTGAAGGAGGAGCTCAACCACCCTTGCCCGGGGCGGGCACGCTGTCACGATGCCGGCTGGCAGGTAGTGGATCCTCTGTGCCAGAGAGGGATTGGCGTGGACCGTGCTAGTGGATCGGTTCTAAGTCACTACTGGTTTTCACCAGAGCCCGCCGCAAAGCGGGATGGTCTTGCTGCGGCGGTAGTGACCAGGTCGTATCCACTAGCAACGGCTCAACCTCTCTGACTGCTGAAGATAGGCGCGGTACAAGGGAGTAGACAGAAGCAAGGTCGGACGTAGCAGAAGGTCGGGGCAGGCAGCAAGGATCGTAGTCAGGGGCAACGGCAGGAGGTCTGGAACACAGGCTAGGAACACACAAGGAAACGCTTTCACTGGCACAATGGCAACAAGATCCGGCGAGGGAGTGCAGGGGAAGTGAGGTATAAATAAGGAGTGCACAGGTGAACACACTAATTAGAACCACTGCGCCAATCAGCGGCGAAGTGGCCCTTTAAATCGCAAAGACCCGGCGCGCGCGCGCCCTAGGGAGCGGGGCCGCGCGCGCCGGGACAGGACCGACGGAGAGCGAGTCAGGTACGGGAGCCGGGGTGCGCATCGCGAGCGGGCGCCACCCGCATCGCGAATCGCATCCCGGCTGGAGGCGGTATCGCAGCGCCCCGGGTCAGTGGATCTGACCGGAGCGCTGCAGTGACGAGAGTGTAGCGAGCGCTCCGGGGAGGAGCGGGGACCCGGAGCGCTCGGCGTAACAGTACCCCCCCCCTTGGGTCTCCCCCTCTTCTTAGAGCCTGAGAACCTGAGGACCAGACTTTTGTCTAGAATATTGTCCTCAGGTTCCCAGGATCTCTCTTCTGGACCACAACCCTCCCAATCAACTAAAAAAAAAGTTTTCCCTCTGACCTTCTTGGATGCCAGAATCTCTTTGACGGAGAAGATGTCCGAGGAGCCGGAAACAGGAGTGGGGGAAACAAGTTTGGGAGAGAAACGGTTGATGATAAGTGGTTTAAGAAGAGAAACGTGAAAGGCATTAGGGATACGAAGAGAAGGAGGAAGAAGAAGTTTGTAAGAGACAGGATTAATCTGGCACAAAATTTTGAAAGGACCAAGATAGCGTGGTCCCAACTTGTAGCTAGGGACACGGAAGCGGACATATTTAGCGGAGAGCCATACCTTGTCTCCAGGAGAAAAAATGGGAGGAGCTCTTCTTTTCTTATCAGCAAACTTCTTCATGCGTGATGAAGCCTGTAAGAGAGAATTTTGGGTCTCTCTCCATATGGTGGAAAGATCACGAGAAATTTCATCCACAGCGGGCAGACCAGAGGGCAAGGGGGTAGGGAGGGGAGGAAGAGGGTGACGGCCGTACACCACGAAAAATGGGGATTTGGAGGAAGATTCAGAGACTCTGAAGTTATACGAGAATTCGGCCCATGGTAGAAGATCTGCCCAATCATCCTGGCGGGAGGAAACAAAATGTCGTAAATAATCACCCAAGACCTGGTTAATTCTTTCTACTTGTCCATTGGATTGAGGATGATATGCAGAAGAAAAGTTTAATTTAATCTTGAGTTGTTTACAGAGAGCCCTCCAGAATTTTGACACGAATTGGGCGCCTCTATCCGAGACGATCTGCGTGGGCAACCCGTGAAGACGAAAAATGTGTACAAAAAATTGTTTAGCCAACTGAGGCGCTGAAGGAAGACCAGGAAGAGGGATGAAATGTGCCATTTTGGAGAATCGATCAACGACCACCCAAACAACAGTGTTGCCACGGGATGGGGGTAAGTCTGTAATAAAATCCATACCAATCAGAGACCAAGGCTGTTCGGGGACAGGCAGAGGATGAAGAAAACCAGCGGGCTTCTGGCGAGGAGTCTTATCCCGGGCACAGACAGTGCAGGCTCGCACAAAGTCCACGACATCCGTCTCCAGAGTCGGCCACCAATAGAAGCGAGAGATGAGTTGCACAGATTTCTTGATGCCTGCATGACCTGCGAGATGGGAGGAGTGACCCCATTTGAGGATTCCGAGGCGTTGGCGTGGAGAGACGAAGGTCTTTCCTGGAGGAGTTTGCCTGATGGAGGCTGGAGAAGTGGAAATCAGGCAGTCAGGAGGAATGATGTGTTGCGGAGAGAGTTCAACTTCCGAAGCATCCGAGGAACGAGAGAGAGCATCGGCCCTAATGTTCTTATCGGCAGGCCGAAAGTGAATTTCAAAATTAAATCGGGCAAAGAACAGAGACCACCTGGCCTGGCGAGGATTCAGCCGTTGGGCAGACTGGAGATAGGAGAGGTTCTTGTGATCGGTGTAAATAATAACTGGAAATCTTGATCCCTCCAGCAGATGCCTCCATTCCTCCTCAAGTGCTAATTTAATGGCTAGAAGCTCTCGATCCCCGATGGAGTAGTTCCTCTCCGCTGGAGAGAAGGTCCTAGAGAAAAAACCACAAGTGACAGCATGCCCGGAAGAATTTTTTTGTAGAAGAACAGCTCCAGCTCCCACTGAGGAGGCATCAACCTCCAATAGGAAGGGTTTGGAAGGGTCAGGTCTGGAGAGCACGGGAGCCGAAGAAAAGGCAGACTTGAGTCGTTTAAAGGCGTCTTCTGCTTGAGGAGGCCAGGACTTGGGATCAGCATTTTTTTTGGTTAAAGCCACGATAGGAGCCACAATGGTAGAAAAATGTGGAATAAATTGCCTGTAATAATTGGCGAACCCCAAAAAGCGTTGGATAGCACGGAGTCCGGAGGAGCGTGGCCAATCTAAGACGGCAGAGAGTTTGTCTGGATCCATCTGTAGTCCCTGGCCAGAGACCAAATATCCTAGAAAAGGAAGAGATTGGCATTCAAACAGACATTTCTCAATTTTGGCATAGAGTTGATTGTCACGAAGTCTCTGAAGAACCATACGGACATGCTGGCGGTGTTCTTCTAGATTGGCAGAAAAAATTAGGATATCGTCCAGATATACAACAACACAGGAGTATAACAGATCACGAAAAATTTCATTGACAAAGTCTTGGAAGACGGCAGGGGCGTTGCACAGGCCAAAGGGCATGACCAGATACTCAAAGTGTCCATCTCTGGTGTTAAATGCCGTTTTCCACTCATCCCCCTCTCTGATGCGGATGAGGTTATAGGCGCCTCTTAAGTCCAATTTAGTAAAGATGTGGGCACCTTGGAGGCGATCAAAGAGTTCAGAGATGAGGGGTAAGGGGTAGCGGTTCTTAACCGTGATTTTATTAAGACCGCGGTAGTCAATGCAAGGACGTAGGGAGCCATCTTTTTTGGACACAAAGAAAAATCCGGCTCCGGCAGGAGAGGAGGATTTACGGATAAAGCCCTTTTTTAGATTCTCCTGGACGTATTCAGACATGGCAAGAGTCTCTGGGGCAGAGAGAGGATAAATTCTGCCCCGGGGTGGAGTAGTGCCCGGAGGAGGTCGATAGGACAATCATAAGGCCTGTGAGGAGGTAGAGTCTCAGCTTGTTTTTTGCAGAAAACATCCGCGAAGTCCATATAGGCCTTAGGGAGACCGGTTACTGGAGGAACCACAGAGTTACGGCAAGGGTTACTGGGAACCGGTTTTAGACAGTTCTTGGAACAAGCGGACCCCAAACTCTTGATCTCCCCAGTGGACCAATCCAGGGTTGGGGAATGGAGTTGAAGCCAGGGTAGTCCAAGGAGAATTTCGGAAGTGCAATTGGGGAGGACCAAAAATTCATCTTCTCGTGATGAGGTCCGATGCACATTAGAAGGGGCTCCGTGCGGAAACGTATGGTACAGTCCAATCTTTCATTGTTTACACAATTGATGTAGAGGGGTCTGGCGACACTGGTCACCGGGATGTTGAACCTGTTGACGAGAGAGGCCAAAATAAAATTTCCTGCAGATCCGGAATCCAAGAAGGCCATAGTAGAGAAGGAGAAGGCAGAGGCAGATATCCGCACAGGCACAGTAAGACGTGGAGAAGCAGAGTAGACATCAAGGACTGTCTCACCTTTGTGCGGAGTCAGCGTACGTCTTTCCAGGCGGGGAGGACGGATAGGACAATCCTTCAGGAAGTGTTCGGTACTGGCACAGTACAGGCAGAGATTCTCCATGCGGCGTCGTGTCCTCTCTTGAGGTGTCAGGCGAGACCGGTCGACCTGCATAGCCTCCACGGCGGGAGGCACAGGAACGGATTGCAGGGGACCAGAGGAGAGAGGAGCCGGGGAGAAAAAACGCCTCGTGCGAACAAAGTCCATATCCTGGCGGAGCTCCTGACGCCTTTCGGAAAAACGCATGTCAATGCGAGTGGCTAGATGAATGAGTTCATGTAGGTTAGCAGGGATTTCTCGTGCGGCCAGAACATCTTTAATGTTGCTGGATAGGCCTTTTTTAAAGGTCGCGCAGAGGGCCTCATTATTCCAGGATAATTCTGAAGCAAGAGTACGGAATTGTACGGCGTACTCGCCAACGGAAGAATTACCCTGGACCAGGTTCAACAGGGCAGTCTCAGCAGAAGAGGCTCGGGCAGGTTCCTCAAAGACACTTCGAATTTCCGAGAAGAAGGAGTGTATAGAGGCAGTGACGGGGTCATTGCGGTCCCAGAGCGGTGTGGCCCATGACAGAGCTTTTCCAGACAGAAGGCTGACTACGAAAGCCACCTTAGACCTTTCAGTAGGAAACTGGTCCGACATCATCTCCAAGTGCAGGGAACATTGGGAAAGAAAGCCACGGCAGAATTTAGAGTCCCCATCAAATTTATCCGGCAAGGATAGTCGTAGACCAGAAGCGGCCACTCGCTGCGGAGGAGGTGCAGGAGCTGGCGGAGGAGATGATTGCTGAAGCTGTGGTAGTAGCTGCTGTAGCATCACGGTCAGTTGAGACAGCTGTTGGCCTTGTTGCGCTATCTGTTGTGACTGCTGGGCGACCACCGTGGTGAGGTCGGCGACAACTGGCAGAGGAACTTCAGCGGATCCATGGCCGGATCTACTGTCACGATGCCGGCTGGCAGGTAGTGGATCCTCTGTGCCAGAGAGGGATTGGCGTGGACCGTGCTAGTGGATCGGTTCTAAGTCACTACTGGTTTTCACCAGAGCCCGCCGCAAAGCGGGATGGTCTTGCTGCGGCGGTAGTGACCAGGTCGTATCCACTAGCAACGGCTCAACCTCTCTGACTGCTGAAGATAGGCGCGGTACAAGGGAGTAGACAGAAGCAAGGTCGGACGTAGCAGAAGGTCGGGGCAGGCAGCAAGGATCGTAGTCAGGGGCAACGGCAGGAGGTCTGGAACACAGGCTAGGAACACACAAGGAAACGCTTTCACTGGCACAATGGCAACAAGATCCGGCGAGGGAGTGCAGGGGAAGTGAGGTATAAATAAGGAGTGCACAGGTGAACACACTAATTAGAACCACTGCGCCAATCAGCGGCGAAGTGGCCCTTTAAATCGCAAAGACACTGTGCACCCAGACTTCGTCATTGCAACCCGTCATTACAATGAGCTTATAGACCAAGAAAGGAATACCACTAACTTTGAAAACATTTCAATCTTTGACTTCTTTGTTTGGACCCACTTTTACAGTGTTAGCAAAACTTTCCTAGGCTCAGGCCAGGGTAGTGTTGGCGACATAGACTTCTCTCATGAGGGCCCTGCTTTTCTTACCTGGCACAGATACCACTTGATTCAACTGGAAAGGGACATGCAGAACCTTTTGCAGGATCCCACATTTGCACTTCCTTACTGGAACTTTGCTATTGGTGGAAATGAATGTGACATTTGTACAGATGACCTTATGGGTGCGAGAAGCAATTTTGATCAAAATCTCTTAAGTCCTAACTCTGTGTTCTCCCGTTGGCGTGTTGTATGTGAATCTGTGGAAGATTATGAAAGCCTAGGGACTATCTGTAACAATACAGCAGGTGGCTCAATCAGGAGAAATCCTGCTGGAAATACTGCCCGCCCAATGGTACAGAGGCTTCCTGAGCCAGAAGATGTGCTTCTCTGCTTAGAAGTAAACTTGTTTGACACTCCCCCATTCTTTTCAACCTCTTCAGAAAGCTTTCGGAATACCATTGAAGGTTACAGTGAACCTTCTGGGCAATATAATCCCACAGTAAGAAGTCTTCACAATCTAGCTCATCTGTTTCTCAATGGTACTGGGGGACAAACTCACTTGTCTCCAAATGATCCAATCTTCGTGCTTCTTCATACCTTTACTGATGCAGTTTTTGATGAATGGCTGAGGAGGCATAATACAGATACCAATCAGTATCCTCTGGAAAATGCACCAATTGGTCATAACAGACAGTACAACATGGTACCCTTCTGGCCACCAGTGACCAATAATGAAATGTTTGTCTTGGCTCCAGATAACCTGGGATACTCATATGATGTCCAGTGGCCTGGTCGTGCATTAGGTAGTACAGAGATCATCACCATAGCGGTTGTAGCAGCTTTGGTTCTAGTGGCTATAATTTTTGCAGGTGCCACATGTGCCGTTCAACACAGAAGCAGAAAGAGAAGCAGAAAGATCCACTGACCCGGGGCGCTGCGATACCGCCTCCAGCCGGGATGCGATTCGCGATGCGGGTGGCGCCCGCTCGCGATGCGCACCCCGGCTCCCGTACCTGACTCGCTCTCCGTCGGTCCTGTCCCGGCGCGCGCGGCCCCGCTCCCTAGGGCGCGCGCGCGCCGGGACAGGACCGACGGAGAGCGAGTCAGGTACGGGAGCCGGGGTGCGCATCGCGAGCGGGCGCCACCCGCATCGCGAATCGCATCCCGGCTGGAGGCGGTATCGCAGCGCCCCGGGTCAGTGGATCTGACCGGAGCGCTGCAGTGACGAGAGTGTAGCGAGCGCTCCGGGGAGGAGCGGGGACCCGGAGCGCTCGGCGTAACACACGCATCTTTACCCCTCCAAATCAGACGGGCCACATTCCTACGGTTACTATCCTGCCCGGGAGTCGGGAGGGACCACATCACCTCCCCATTCTGTTCTTGGAAGGCACCCAGACCATGCCTCTCTATCCAAAAAGACAGGTCAACCGAACCCCTCCCTTCTACCTCAATTGACCTATCACCCTTACGCAGAGCCTCCAGGAGGCGCCGCTGCAAGTGACCCCCAGAACCAGATGGAGACGGAGACCCTCTTGATTCCCCGGCAGCGACGCTGGCATAGCTTCTAGCAGTCGCCACCAGGGGGGCAGCCGAACCAGCCCCTACTTCCTCAGTACTCTTTACTGATCCAGTGACATCCCTTTGCCTGCCTCCAGCACTCTTCTCTTGCACACCGATAGCATCCCTCTCTTGTACACCTCTAGCACCCCTCTCTCGCACACCGCTAGCATCCCTTTCTTGCACACCGCTAGCACCCCTCTCTCGCACACCGCTAGCACCCCTCTCTTGCACACCGCTAGCACCCCTCTCTTGCACACCGCTAGCACCCCTCTCTTGCACACCGCTAGCACCCCTCTCTTGCACACCGCTAGCACCCCTCTCTAGTACACCTCTAATGCCCCACTCTTGCACACTGCTAACATTTTCATGCAACATACCATCACCAAAATTTTCACTCTCTTTTGCACTCTTCCCTTTCACACTATTATCCTGGCTAAACTTTCCTGAGCTGGCCGGGTTATTTGCGTATGCCACGGGGGTTTGTGCTGCTGGTCCCGCCCCCGATGACCGCTTTTTCGGTTCTGGCGATGTTACTTCCAGTTCCAGTGATGACACTTCCTTCAACGCCGATGATGTTCCCAGTGAGAACTGCTTCACACTGGGTGGGATCTGTCCCTCCGGACGCACCCCCACCCCTCCTACAGCAGCCGACGTGGAGGGATTCCCCACAGCGTCAGTGCAACCTTCAGGAGCCACCTTACCCGACCGCCCGGGCTTTTCTACCAATCCAGACGCATGGACACTCCCCCCCCTCACAGAGGAGTGCCCTGCTACGCCCAGATCGCTCGGGGGACCGCCCCCCGAGCAGACAGCAACATCACCAAGCTCCGGCACTAGGACACGCCCCCTGCCCACCTGGGGTGGTCCTGCAGCATCGGAGTCGCCCACCTTAAGCCTGTCCTGCCCTTCCCTACCGACTGGACAGGCGGCTCCTTGGCGTCTGCAGCCATCTTAGAAACCTTATCCACCATGTACCCCCCATTCTGGCCCCGCTTTACAGCAAAAGCGGGGTCGGGCAGACTGGGGGGCCCACCAGCCTGAACCACCTTTTCAGATGGCCCAGACTGCTGGAGAGAAGAATAAACAAGTCTGGTGACCTCTCCTTTTTTCCTTTTATTTCTCCTCTTCCTCTTGCCCTTCACCTCAGTATCTGGGCCTAAGTCATTTCCAAATGAGAAGTTCTCAAAATGGGTAGGTGACTCTTGGAGCACAATCGCCTTCAGCAATCCACCACCAATTAACCCATTGCTGCTGCCGCTGTCGTCACTGCTGTCATCTGACGTTACAGGCAGGGCTACCTGAGCAGGATTTATGTATGAACTCTGGGTTGTGTCCTCCTCCTCTATTTCACTCTCCTCTGCACCACCATCTTGCTTCTCTTTAGCACCTTCCTCAGCACTGTCCTCTCTTTCTCCACCACCATCTTCCTCCACACTGTCCTCCTCAGCACTGTTCTCTCTTTCTCCTCCACCATCCACCTCCACACCATCCTCCTCTGCACTGCTTTCGCTGTGACTGACCTCCTCCTCTCTTTCTGGGTTCTGCTGGCCTCTGAACCGACTTTCATTGCAGAGTTTTTCTCTGAAGATACCAGCCCCTTCCATGATCTCCATCCTCACCCTTTCTACCTCCTCAACCTCTTTTTTCAGGGTTTTTAGCCGAATACACTGGCCTTCGATTTTTTGAGGTGTAATCAGCCTGGTAACGGGCAAATTTTAAGTCCTCTCTTAGCCCACGAAGCATTTTGCCAAGACACTCATACTCCGCCATTTTTGCTTGGATTCGGGACCCAAAAGTGGCCAAAGACTCCCTGGGACCCAATGCCCCCCATTGCTGGGGTTCAGAGGTACCTTGCCTCCCCATGTTTCTCCTCAACTCCTCACCTTCATGCAGGTCTTTACCTGCAGCCTTGCTTGTAGCCTTCCTTGCAGCCTTGCGGCTTCCAGATATGGACGGTGGAGTTGGTTCTGCATTTCTGCGGATCCTGGAGGATCTCCGTACCCCATCCTGGGAGTTGGCCGTTGCAATGTCACCTCCACCTCCCGCCGGCCTGGTAAGGGAGATGGGGACGTTGGGGTTCATGCAGGGAAACCCTTCCCCGAAGGCTGCCACAAACCTGGGGGGGGGGGGGGGGGGGGGGGGGAGGGCTGGTGAAAATCCTGCTGCTCTCTGGTTCTCTGGTTCTCCTGGAGCTGACGATCACACAACCACACCCTGAACAGGAAGTAGTGCAACAGCTGGAGACACCCTATTTGGAAAGCACTGCTGTAGGGTAATTTGGTGGTGGATGCAAATCCCTAATTTAGGCCTCAAATGCACATGGTGCTCTTTCACTTTGGAGCCCTCTCATATTTCAAGGCAACAGTTTTTGGTTACAAATTTTTTTTCTCTTCTTTTACCCCTTAAGAAAAGGTAAATTTTGGGTCTACACCAGCATGTTAGTGTAAACAGAGTGTACCATATACATTTGAGGCCTAAATTGGTGATTTGCACAGGGGTGGCTGGTAGTTACAGCAGTTCTGACATAAACATAAAAAACACCCATATGTGACCCCCATTTAGAAAACTACACCCCTCACGTAAAGTAACAAGGGGTATAGTGAGCCTTAACATCCCACAGGTGTTTGACAAATTTTTGTTAAAGTTGGAGGTGAAACTAAAAAAATGTATATTTTTTTCCCTAAAATGCTATTGTTACCCCAATTTTATCATTTTCACAAGGGGTAATAGGAAAAAAAGCCCAGCAAAATTTGTAACCCCATCTCTTCTGAGTCAGAAAATACCCCACATGTGGATGTAAAGTGCTCTGCGGGTGAACTACAGGGCTCAGAAGAGAAGGAGCACCATTGGGCTTTTGGAGAGAGAATCTGGCTGAAATTGAAGGCCATGTGCGTTTAGGCCTCCATGGTGCCAGAACAGTGAACCCCCCCCCCCCCCCACACACACACACACACACACATGTGACCCCATTTTGGAAACTACACCCCTAATAAGAAGTGCAGTGAGCATTTACATCTCACAGGTGTCTGATAGATTTTTTTGAGCAGTGGTCTGCCAAAAGAAAAATGAAAATTTTTCATTTGCACAGCCCACTGTTCCAAAGATCTGTCAAATGCCAGTCGGGTTTAACCCCTTAAGGAACCAGCCCATTTTCACCTTAAGGACCCAGCCATTTTTGCACATCTGACCATTGTCATTTTAAGCATTAATAACTCTGGGATACTTTTACTTTTCATTCTGATTCTGACATTGTTTTTTCGTGACATATTCTACTTCATGTTAGTGGTAAATTTTTGTCGAGGCTTGCATCATTTCTTGGTGAAAAATTCCAAAATTTGATGAAAAAATTGAAAATTTTGCATTTTTCTAACTTTGAAGCTCTCTGCTTGTAACAAAAACAGACATTCCAAATAAATAATATATTGATTCACAGATACAATATGTCTACTTTATATTTTCATCATAAAGTTGACAGGTTTTAACTTTTAGAAGATATCAGAGGGCTTCAAAGTTCAGCAGCACTTTTCCAATTTTTCACAACATTTTCTAAATTGGAATTTTTCAGGGACCAGTTCAGTTTTGAAGTGGATTTGAAGGGCCTTCATATTAGAAATACCCCACAAATGACCACATTATAAAAACTGCACCCCTCAAAGTATCCAAAATGACATTTGGGTAAGTGTGTTAACCCTTTAGGTGTTTCACAGGAATAGCAGCAAAGTGAAGGAGGAAATTCAAAATCTCCATTTTTTACACTCGCATGTTCTTGTAGACCCAGTTTTTGAATTTTTACAAGGGGTAATAGGAGAAAAAGCCCCCCAAAATTTGTAACCCAATTTCTCTAGAGTAAGGAAATACCTCATATGTGTATGTAAAGTGTTCGGCTGGTGCAGTAGAGGGCTCAGAAGGGAAGGAGCAACAATGGGATTTTGGAGAGTGAATTTTTGCTGAAATGGTTTTTGGGGGGCATGTCACATTTTGGAAGCCCCTATGGTGCCAGAAGAGCAGAAAACCCCCACATGGCATACCATTTTGGAAACTACACCCCTCAAGCCACGTACCAAGGGGTCCAGTGAGCCTTAACACCCCACAGGTCTTTTACGACTTTTCGTTAAATTTGGATGTGTAAATGAAAAAAAAAAAAAAAAAAGTTTCACTTCCAGGCAGTGGAAGAGAGGTGGTTGTGGTTGTGATAAATATAAAGCAAATACACTATGTTGAGCTAGCGATTGTTTGTCTGTATACAAGAGTGTGAAGCATACAAGTGAGTGAGTATAAAAGTGAGGGGACTTAAAATTAAGGGACTTTAAATTCAGGAAGTTTAAATTGAAATATTTGATTTTTTTTTCTTTTCTGTTAATTTTTGCAATCCCCAAATCTAGTATGACCTCCATGTTGGAAAAGGCAGTCCAGTGTGCATCTTGCGCAATGTATGCAATCCTTGAACAACAGTTTGAGGGTGCATATTGTTGTGCGAGATGTGTGCGAGTTGCTCATTTAGAAGCCCAGATCCTGGATCTAGAGGAGCAACTGGCAACACTGAGATGCATTGACAACCCGCAGAGTAGTCTCCTGCTCACTGAGCAGGTACTCTCTGGGGTCGAGGTGGGGATGGATAGTGGGACGGAGGGGCAGGACAGTCAGGCAGTTAGCTGGGTTACAGTTAGAAAACGGGGTAGAGGGAAAAGTGTCAGGGAGGCTAGTCCTGAACTGGCACACCCCAACAAGTTTGCCCAGTTGGCAGATGAGGGGGATGTCATTTCAGAGCTAGCGGTACTGCAGCAGGACTCTGCCTCTGACCGCCAGGGGGGTGTCTGCTCCAGTAAGGAGGGAGGGAGGAGAGCAGGGCAGGCCAGACAGGTACTGGTAGTGGGGGACTCAATTATTAGGGGGACAGACAGGGTGATCTGTCACAAAGACCGGGATAGCCGAACAGTGTGTTGTCTTCCTGGCGCTCGAGTTCGGCACATCGCGGATCGGGTTGACAGGTTGCTGGGTGGGGCTGGAGAAGACCCAGCAGTCATGGTACATATTGGCACCAATGACAAAGTAAGAGGTAGATGGAGTGTCCTTAAAAATGATTTCAGGGACTTAGGCTGCAAGCTTAAGGCAAGGACCTCCAAGGTAGTATTTTCTGAAATATTACCTGTACCACGAGCCGTACCAGAGAGGCTGCGGGAGATAAGGGAGGTAAACAAGTGGCTCAGAAGCTGGTGTAGGAAGGAGGGGTTTGGGTTCATGGAGAACTGGGCAGACTTCGACTTTAAAGGAAACAGATTTCTGACTATAGCTAAAGACCATTATCTGTCCCAAATGGTGCAGGGCCTGACCAGAGGGGGCGCCCTACTAGACTTAATATTTACCAACGTACTGAAACTGGCAGAGTAATTAATGTGCAAGTAGATGGACACCGAGGAAATAGTGATCATAATGTAATACATTATAACTTGTTCTTCAATAAGGGAATCTCTCGAGGGGCCACAAAAACAATGAACTTTCGAAAAGCAAAGTTCGATCAACTCAGAGAAGCCCATAACAATATAAAATGGGATAATGTCCTCAAAAATAACAATACTGACACTAAATGGGAGACTTTTAAAAATATCTTAAATTTTCACTGTAAGATGTATATACTTTATAGGAATAAAAGGGTCAGAAATAAAAGTAAACCAATATGGATGAATAAAAATGTTAAGGGGGCAATAAATGACTAAAATAAAGCATTTCAGTTACTAAAACAGGACAGCAGTGAAGAAGCATTAAAAAGCTATAGAGAAAAATGTGAAATATGTAAAAAACAGATAAAAGCCGCAAAAATAGAGACAGAAAGACTCATTGCCAAAGAGAGTATGACTAACACCAAAATGTTCTTTAATTATATAAATAGCAAAAAGGTCAAAAATGAAAGTGTTGGCCCTTTAAAAAATGATGAGGAAGAAATTATAAACGGGGATCAGGAAAAAGCAAATATACTAAAATTCTTCTCCACTGTATTCACTGAGGAAAATGAAATGCCAGGTGAAATACAGTGTGATAAGGTAAGCTCCCCAGTACAGGTCACCTGTCTAACCCAGGAAGAATAAATCCTATATACACACTGGAACACCAATTTTATACACAAATAGAAAACTTTATTGAAAACATCATTTAGTAAAAACAATTAAAAGGGACAGTATAGCCAGACAAAAAAGGAGTTGATAAGGCAGGTAATATATTATTGGTTAGTATGGCTACAAAGGTGCAAAATATGACATAGTTATTCTTAACTATACAGTAGAGCCACCAGTATAACAATAATTATAGGTTACACATCACAGTCCTATGAAGAATTGCACCACAAAGCAAACCTAACCTAGAAAAGAAGGTCACTGCATATATAGCCTCCAGCGAGTGGTCAGGAGAAAGGGGAAAGGAAAGTAAAGATGTGCAATTAAAGCACAGTGGATAAGCATACCCAGAGAGCTTCCCCACTCACAGAGCACAGGCTGGAGGACATAGACAGTGTACCTACCTACACAACACCAGTACCCCAACGTCGTTTCGCCGTTTGGCTTCCTCAGGGAGTATGACCTAGTCTAGTTTGTGGGGGTATATATACAACATACCAACCAATAGGGATCTGTAGGTAAATAATTACAATATAGTTCACCTGGATCGGTGACATGGTCCCGGTATCTGGCGCCATCTTGGTGCGCATCGCGCGTGCGCGATGACAAGGTGCGTCCACCATCGTCATCCCGCGAGACAGAGGGAATAACCCGCGCACGCGCGGTGCGCACCAAGAATAAAGGTATTAGGATCCGAAAAAGACACGCGCGGATATAAAAGCATATCGTGCCTGAAATAATCAGGTAGTGGAAGATGGAGAAGAGAGGCGCCATTAAAAACAAAAAAATAGAGAAAAAGAGAATAAGAAAATACAGAGGACAAAGCTCGGAAGGGAGCGCACCGTGTATGTATGCATGTGTCAGATTACAAGATATATCAAGGCCGCTCATAGAGTGGAGGCAGTGCAGCGGTCAGGCATGTACCCACACCAACCCGTAGGGGGTTCAATCCCCATTGCAGGGGAAAAAATATTTTTTAAAAATAATATATATACTTTTCATGTTTTTCATTAATTATAATAAAATAGTGAAAGGTGCCACAAAAGTGCAAGTGAGTAAAAGTGAGACATGCAGAGGAAGATGTGAGAAAAAAGTGAAAAAAGCAGTGCAAAAAAGGTGACACATAGAAAATAATGAACCTAATGTTATAGTGTTGCTGACTGAATTCTTCGCTAAAAAAAAGCGAAAAAAAGGGGGATTAAAGTGATAAGTGTGTATAAGTGAAGATATGTGATTTATTAAGGTGTATAGTGAATGCTTGACGTATATAAAGGTAGTTTATAAAGTAGATACAAATAGTATATGTGCGGACTTAGGTGTTAGTGATGTTGAATGGGAAAAGTGATGTACCCCATAGCCTATCGTGTACTAGAGGTGAATAACAATATTATTATTATGTATAAAAATTAGATAATTAGTGGCTGTATGTATATATGTCGAAGTGTATCAGACAAAACAACTGTTAATCAACACCTCCAAAGCCAAAGAAATATATATCAATAATTTTATTCAACAATACTATGTATAGCAATAATTCCTATAATACCCGATTACTGGTGGCTCTACTCAATAAAGTGACAAGTGCTTTGCTGCTGATGGTCATCAATGCTCTCTTCAAATTTCCAGACTCTTTTGGATACGAGACCAATTTTGAAACCCTATAAGGTGTAAAAAAATGTATATGTATATATAATGAAAAGGAAAAATAAACCAGAAAAAATTAAAAAAGGTAGGGAAAAATTCTTAAAATTTTTAAAAAAATATATAATTAGGACCACAAAACTAAAAGAGGATCAGATAGCAATAACTAGTATTGATGAAAAGGATAATAGAGGATTATACTATCGCAAAAAATCACAGATATGGGGCAAAACTATTATATTCATTGAGGCCAAAAGGAGTAGTGGTTCTCAATTTATAGATCCACATAGTTTCCTTCTGTGCCAAAGTCTTTCTCCAGTTCCCCCCCCTTGGTCCAGGTACCACTCTATCAATGCCTCTCACCTTGAAGAGGGTACTGTTGCAATCATGGTACTGACGAAAGTGGCGGGGTATGGTTTTTAGCTTCTGTAGATCTATTTCCTCCTTGGCTGCTTCAATTCCTAGGACATGTTCCCGTATTCTCCGACGGAATTCCCTGCAGGTAAGTCCAACATAAATCATGTTACAAGGACAGGTGGCGTAGTAGATCACTCCTGTGGTAATACAAGTAATAGGGTGTGTAATCACATATCTCTTGTCTGTACTCGAATTCCAAAATTCATTAGTGGTTTCTACATTTGGACAGGCTACACACCCCCCACAGGGTTTACAGCCCCATTTTGGTCCTTTTGACCCAAACATTCGCCGCACTGTTTGTCCTCTATGATGGCTGTGGACCAGCATATCTCTGAGGTTCCTTGATCTCCGGTAAGTGATTGAAGGCTTATGTGATATATATTGAGACAGTATCGGGTCCATTTGTAAGATTGACCAGTGTTTACATAGGGCTCTCTGTAATTGACGCCACCTGGTGTTGTAAGTAGATATATATCTTACCTGGTCATTTCCCTTTTTCTTTTTGGACTGGGTAAGCAGATTGCCTCGTAGTGTATCCTTAGCTCGTGCATAGCCTCTGGTGATATCCCTTTCATGATATCCCCGTTCCTGAAAGCGTAGAGATAGATCATTAGCCTGTTTTTCAAAGTGTTCATCCGTGGAACAAATCCGTCGGATTCGCAGGAACTGACCTGTCGGGATATTGGAGACAAGTGCATGGGGGTGAGAAGAGGAAGCGTGAAGAAGAGTATTGGTAGAGGTTTTTTTGCGATACACATCTGTTGAGATATACCCATCTTGGTCAACATCAAACAATACATCCAGGAACTCCATTTTCGACCTCCCCCATTTATAGGTCAATTTTATGTTTAGTTCATTAGTGTTCAGATATGTCATAAATGTGGACAACTCTTCTGCCGTGCCCTGCCAGACAAAAAGAATGTCATCTATATAGCGGCCCCACTGTAGAACTTTTTCAATATGGGGGGCGGGTTCAGTCATGAATATGGTCCTCTCCCACAGCCCCAGGAAAAGGTTGGCGTATGAGGGCGCACAGGCCGCCCCCATCGCCGTTCCCTGGAGCTGTAGGAAGACCACATCCCTGAACAAAAAGAAATTATGCATTAATGCGAACTGAAGAAGTTGTAAAATGAACTCACTCAGTTCTGGATCTAAATCCGACATCATAAGGTAAAATTGGGTTGCCGCCAATCCATCCGTGTGTCTGATTGATGTATACAGAGCTTCCACATCACAGGTGACCAGAAGGGTTTCGTTGTCCAATTGAACATCGTCCATTCTTTTTAGGATATCTGTGGTATCCTTGACATGAGATGGTAGAGACTCAACAAGGGGTTTTAGAAAGTGGTCCACATACCTGCAAATGGGTTCACAAAGAGAATTATTGCCAGAGACAATTGGACGCCCAGGTGGATTTTCCAACTGCTTGTGTATTTTGGGTAAAAGATATAATGTCGCAGTGGTAGGGTTCTCTGGCAGTAAGCTCTCTAGTTGTTTTTTCGTAATGAGGTTGCTCTCAAATGCATAACTCAATATGTTCGACAATTCCTCTGTAAATTTTTGCATGGGATTAAATGTCAGGCGTTTATAACAAAGAGAATCTCTCAGCTGCCTCTGTGCCTCACGTTCATACATGGATCTAGGCCATAGGACGACATTGCCCCCTTTGTCCGAGGGTTTGATTACAATGTCGTCCATTTGACCCAGCTCCATTAATGCCCTTCTTTGTGCGGGTGTCAGATTGTCGCCTTTACGGTTGTTGGGAATTTTTTCAAGCTCAGCGGTTACCAGCCTGACAAAAATATCCACACTAGGGCATATTGTCAGTTGAGGGAAATTAGTGGAAGACGTAAGAACATGTTTAGGGAACTTACCCGTATTTGATGTATCCTGTTCTTCTAGGAGATCTTGAAGAGCTTGTAGTGCCTCAGTTTCTGTGATCGTATTGGGAGATGCTGGTGCCTGAGCTGAAGATAAAGGTGCTTGTATAGGGGAGGGATGAAACAGTTTCTTAAAGATTAATTTCCGTGCGAATAATTGCAGATCTTTTACCGCTGTGAAACAATCAAAAGAGGCAGCTGGTGAGAAAGTTAAACCTAAGCTTAGGACCTGTTCCTGTTCAGGAGTTAAGGTATGTTTAGACAGGTTAATTACCTTACGGTTAGTATCGTTGCTCCTGGTGTTGACTCTCTCCTGCCTTTCATTTCTTGTGTTTGCTTTGTTGCGGTAGTTGCGTCGTCTCCCATCATATTGTGCATTTCTCGCAGAGGACCTGGATGACGCCACAGATTCCACTCCTGTGGAAACGGATGATGAGACTGAAGGTGATCTTTGTCGTCTCTCCACTGGACCCCGTTTCCACTTATACACCTTGTTATTAGAGAAGTCATTAGAGTCTCTTAAGAATTTTTTTGATTTTGTAGCCTTAATTTGTTTTTCCCAGATGGTTTGGGATTCCTCCAAGTCTTGCTTGAATGATGGGTAGTCATTATTTGGCAGGATGGCAGCAATATCTGTCTCTGTCTTCTCAATTTGTATACCTAGCTCCATGAGTACCTGTGTGTTATGTTCCATGATGATCATCATGAGTGTCCTGGAACAAGTATTGCATGCCTCTTCCCACTTTTTAACATAGACTTCTTGGTCAAGGCCAAAAGAGGGAAAAATCTGTACTCGTAGTCCTCGAGGTATTAGATGTTTATGTAGATAGTTCTCCAAAGAGGCCCGGTTCCACCAGGTCTTCATCTGTCGGTGTGATAGATTCCTTAGAGATTGTTTCAGTTCTCTAATATTGCACTGATCCGGATCATTACTGGCTATCGCTGTCCCAGAGAATAAAAGATTAGCCTGCTCCAACCAAGAAGCTTCCTTAGCCCGAAAGTCCATGATGGACAAACCTTCTGTAAAGATACAGGAAATCAATAATAAATCCAAAGAAAGGGCAAAATAATACCAGTATATTTAAAGTCGAGTGTGTTAATGACTAAAAATAAATCCTATATACACACTGGAACACCAATTTTATACACAAATAGAAAACTTTATTGAAAACATCATTTAGTAAAAACAATTAAAAGGGACAGTATAGCCAGACAAAAAAGGAGTTGATAAGGCAGGTAATATATTATTGGTTAGTATGGCTACAAAGGTGCAAAATATGACATAGTTATTCTTAACTATACAGTAGAGCCACCAGTATAACAATAATTATAGGTTACACATCACAGTCCTATGAAGAATTGCACCACAAAGCAAACCTAACCTAGAAAAGAAGGTCACTGCATATATAGCCTCCAGCGAGTGGTCAGGAGAAAGGGGAAAGGAAAGTAAAGATGTGCAATTAAAGCACAGTGGATAAGCATACCCAGAGAGCTTCCCCACTCACAGAGCACAGGCTGGAGGACATAGACAGTGTACCTACCTACACAACACCAGTACCCCAACGTCGTTTCGCCGTTTGGCTTCCTCAGGGAGTATGACCTAGTCTAGTTTGTGGGGGTATATATACAACATACCAACCAATAGGGATCTGTAGGTAAATAATTACAATATAGTTCACCTGGATCGGTGACATGGTCCCGGTATCTGGCGCCATCTTGGTGCGCATCGCGCGTGCGCGATGACAAGGTGCGTCCACCATCGTCATCCCGCGAGACAGAGGGAATAACCCGCGCACGCGCGGTGCGCACCAAGAATAAAGGTATTAGGATCCGAAAAAGACACGCGCGGATATAAAAGCATATCGTGCCTGAAATAATCAGGTAGTGGAAGATGGAGAAGAGAGGCGCCATTAAAAACAAAAAAATAGAGAAAAAGAGAATAAGAAAATACAGAGGACAAAGCTCGGAAGGGAGCGCACCGTGTATGTATGCATGTGTCAGATTACAAGATATATCAAGGCCGCTCATAGAGTGGAGGCAGTGCAGCGGTCAGGCATGTACCCACACCAACCCGTAGGGGGTTCAATCCCCATTGCAGGGGAAAAAATATTTTTTTAAAATAATATATATACTTTTCATGTTTTTCATTAATTATAATAAAATAGTGAAAGGTGCCACAAAAGTGCAAGTGAGTAAAAGTGAGACATGCAGAGGAAGATGTGAGAAAAAAGTGAAAAAAGCAGTGCAAAAAAGGTGACACATAGAAAATAATGAACCTAATGTTATAGTGTTGCTGACTGAATTCTTCGCTAAAAAAAAAGCGAAAAAAAGGGGGATTAAAGTGATAAGTGTGTATAAGTGAAGATATGTGATTTATTAAGGTGTATAGTGAATGCTTGACGTATATAAAGGTAGTTTATAAAGTAGATACAAATAGTATATGTGCGGACTTAGGTGTTAGTGATGTTGAATGGGAAAAGTGATGTACCCCATAGCCTATCGTGTACTAGAGGTGAATAACAATATTATTATTATGTATAAAAATTAGATAATTAGTGGCTGTATGTATATATGTCGAAGTGTATCAGACAAAACAACTGTTAATCAACACCTCCAAAGCCAAAGAAATATATATCAATAATTTTATTCAACAATACTATGTATAGCAATAATTCCTATAATACCCGATTACTGGTGGCTCTACTCAATAAAGTGACAAGTGCTTTGCTGCTGATGGTCATCAATGCTCTCTTCAAATTTCCAGACTCTTTTGGATACGAGACCAATTTTGAAACCCTATAAGGTGTAAAAAAATGTATATGTATATATAATGAAAAGGAAAAATAAACCAGAAAAAATTAAAAAAGGTAGGGAAAAATTCTTAAAATTTTTAAAAAAATATATAATTAGGACCACAAAACTAAAAGAGGATCAGATAGCAATAACTAGTATTGATGAAAAGGTACCACAGGGGTCCGTCTTGGGTCCTGTCCTATTTAATATATTCATGAATGACCTTGCAGAGGGGTTGAATAGTAAAGTAGCAATCTTTGCAGATGACACCAAACTCTGTAAAGTGGTAAACACTATAGAGGACAGTGCACTGTTACAAATGGATCTGGATAGGTTGGAGGTTTGGGCTGGGAAGTGGCAGATGAGGTTCAACACTGATAAATGTAAGGTAATGCAAAAATCCGAGCTGGGATTATGTATTAAATGGAAGAACACTTAGGACGACTGACATGGAAAAGGACTTAGGAGCCTTAGGTAACAGTAAACTTAGCTGTAGTGACCAGTGTCGGGCAGCTGCTGCCAAGGCTAATAAAATCATGGGGTACATCAATAGGGGCATAGATGCCGACGACAAGGAAATAATGCTACCGCTGTACAAATCACTAGTCAGTCCTCACATAGAGTACTGTGTACAGTACTGAGCACCAGTGTACAAGAAAGATATAGTGGAGCTGGAGAGGGTTCAAATCCCACTAAGGACAACAATAAATAAAGACATTATTATTATTATTATTATTATAATAACGTCAGCAGAGAGCACTGTGCTCGTGATGTCATCAGAGAGCATTCCAAAAAGAAAATAATTTCCTCTGTAGTATTCAGCAGCTAATAAGTACAGGAAAGATTACGATTTTTTAATAGAAGTAATTTACAAATCTGTTTAACTTTCCGGAGCCAGTTGATTTAAAAGAAAAAAAAGGTTTTCACCGGAGTACCCCTTTAACCCCTTCATGACCCAGCCCATTTTCACCTTCAGGTCCTGGGCATTTTTTGAAAATCTGACCACTGTCACTTTAAACATTAATAACTCTGGAATGCTTTTACTTATCATTCTGATTCCGAGAACTGCTGTAACAATCAGCCACCCCTGTGCAAATCGCCTCAAATGTACATGGTGCACTCTCCCTTCTGAGCCTTGTTGTGCGCCCCCAGAGCACTTTGCGCCCACATATGGGGTATCTCCATACTCGGGAGAAATTGCATTACAAATTTAGAGGATCTTTTTTCCCCTTTTACCTCTTGTGAAAATGAAAAGTATAGGGCAACACCAGCATGTCAGAGTAAAAAAATTATTTTTTTACACTAACATGCTGGTGTAGACCCCAACTTCACCTTTTCATAAGGGGTTAAAGAAGAAAAAGCCCCCCAAAATTTGTAAGGCAATTTCTCCCGAGTACGGCAATACCCCATATGTGTCCCAAAACTGTTGCCCTGAAATACAACAGGGCTCCAAAGTGAGAGAGCGCCATGCGCATTTGAGGCCTGAATTAGGGATTTGCATAGGGGTGGACATAGGGGTATTCTATGCCAATGATTCCCAAACAGGGTGCCTCCAGCTGTTGCAAAACTCCCAGCATGCCTGGACAGTCAATGGCTGTCCGGCAATACTGGGAGTTATTATTTTGCAACAGCTGGAGGCTCCGTTTTGGAAACAGTAGCGTACCAGACGTTTTTCATTTTTTTGGGGGCTGTGTAGGGATAATGTGTATATGTAGTGTTTTTTACTTTTTATTTTAGGTTAGTGTTAGTGTAGTGTTTTTAGGGTACAGTCACATGGGCAGAGGTTCACAGCAAGTTTGCCGCTGGGAGTTTGAGCTGCAGCGCAAATTTTGCGCCATCTCAAACTTGCAGCACTCACTGTAAACCTCCGCCCATGTGAGTGTACCCTGTACATTCACATTGGGGGGAGGGGGCAAACATCCAGCTGTTGCAAACTCCGAGCATGCCCTTTGGCTGTCCGTGCATGCTGGGAGTTGTAGTTTTGCAACAGCTGGAGGCACACTGGTTTGGAAACACTAAGTTAAGTAATAAACTTTCAAGTGTTTTGCAACCAAACTTAGCGTTTCCAAACCAGTGTGCCTCCAGCTGTTGAAAAACTACAACTCCCAGCATGCATGGTCTGTCAGTGCATGCTGGGAGTTATAGTTTTGCAACAATTGAAACAGCTGGAGGCACTGAGGTAGCAAACGGACAATGTTTCCCAACTAGTGTGCCTCCAGTTGTTGCAAAACTACAACTCCCAGCATGCCCAGACTGCCCAAGCATGCTGGAAGTTGTAGTTCGGCAATATCTGAAGGATCAGATGTTGCCGAACTACAACTTCCAGCATGCTTGGGCAGTCTGGGCATGCTGGGAGTTGTAGTTTTGCAATATCTGGAGGTCCACAGTTTGGAGACCACTGTATAATGGTCTCCAATCTATGCTCTTCCAGATGTTAGAGAACTACAACTCCCAGCATGCCTGAACAGACTGAGCATGCTGGGAGTTGTAGTTTTGCAACATCTGGAACAGCACAGATTGGAGACCATTATACAGTGGTCTCCAAACTGTGGACCTCCAGATGTTACAAAACTACAACTCCCAGCATGCCCAGAAAGCCAAAGGCTGTCTGGGCATGCTGGGAGTTGCCGTTTTGAAACTCCCAGAGGCAGCAGTGAGATCGCTTTACGGCGATCTCACTGCTGCCAATGAAGATGCCGCACTGCTGCCGGAAACTCACCTCCGGGACGCAGCGCCGCCGGGACCGCCTGGAGGACGTCGCTCGCAACGGGACCACTCGGGACACCGCATGGTCGGGTAAGTGATGCCGGGGGATGGGTAAGGGACACTTAGCAGAGCGGTGTGTGTCCCGATCCCCGTGATCGGGACTTACACACCGCGCTGCTAAATATTCTGATAGCGAAACGCTGCTATTAGCTAGTCAGAGTTGACCAGCTGATAGCAGCGATCGCTGGGGGGGGGGGGTGGGGGATGAAACCCCCCGTGGTCGCATGGTAAGATGGCTGGCTATCAGTGATAGCCACCATCTTACCGGGCGCTGCGGGATGCCGCGAGTAGCGGCAAAAATGTTCATGACGTACCTGTATGTCATGGGTCGGGAACACCTTGCCACCCATGACGTACAGGTATGTCATAGGTCGGGAAGGGGTTAATGGTATAGAGAACTGTGTCTAGTGCATTAACTCTGATTTTTTGCCCATTGAAACCAGTAGGCCCATTGTGGTCTATGGGGAAAGCTGCTGAGTTGCCCATAGCAACCAATCAGATCGCTTCTTTCATTTTTGAAAAAGTCTCTGAAAAATGAAGGAAGTAATCTGATTGGTTGCTATGGGCAACTCAGAAACTTTTCCAGGAAAATATGCTGAGTTGCCCATAGCAACCAATCAGATCGCTTCTTTCATTTTGCAAAGGCATTGTGAAAAATGAAAGAAGCAATCTGGTTGCTATGGGCAACTGCACAACTCTTCCTCTACACTGGTCTTAATGAATCTCCCCCATAGAGGGAGATTTATCAAAACCTGCCCAGAGGAAAAGTTTCTGAGTTGCCCATAGCAACCAATCAGATCGCTTCTTTCATTTTTGAAAAAGCCTCTGAAAAATGAAGGATATTTTTGAGATTTTGGAAGCTGGGATACTCACTACACCCATGCATATCTAGATAATTAAGTATGGGGGGAACTTAAATTTATTTTTTAAATCACATGGAGTTTTGACTTTACTTCATTATGGTCGAATAAAGCACTTAAAGAGTTCCTTAAAATTAAAGATTCACTCTTTTGGATGAAAAGGGGCTTATTTATGTAAATCAATTATACGCTTTAGGTCAAATAAAGTCGTTTGAAGAGATAGCCCATAAGTGTGTGGGGGGAAGACAATCACAAACATTGTTTTTTACAAATAAGTAACACAGATCATAAAGCAATAAAAGGAGAGATTGGAGATTTCAGGGATTCTATATATAAGAAAAGTTTAATTAGACTATTTCCTTATGCAAAGTTGCTGTCTGGGCATGCTGGGAGTTGTGGTTCTGCAGCGGTTGGGGGTTCACAGCTTGAAGACCACTGCTATAGAGGGTGCAAATGTATCTGAGCCCTGGAACTCAAATAATGTGAAATATGAGATGATCAAAATGGAGCCCCTGCACTAATTACTTGGGTTCTGAGGTCTGTAAGGTCCATAGTAAAAACATCAGGTTCTGTCTATAGCAGATACTAAATCATGGCAGCTCAAAGAAACAAGCAGTCATTCTGACATGTCACATGTGATGTCATAGACAGCTGGAGGCCTGACATCCCACTGACAGCCGCCCGAGCCTTCAGTCTGTTCCAGTGCGATTAGTGAGAATAGTGAGATTAGCGTCTTCTTTTTCTACTTGTCTGAAATGGAGCTAAAAGGACTGGGGTTCGTCCCCCTCCTGTTGGCGTTTTGGTGTGCGGCCTGGCTTGCCACCAGCTACATCATGACGGTCGTCCTCGGCCATGCAGCCTCGCCACTGATGAGCATCAGGTAAGATAAACAAGCAAATGATTCTTATTTCATGGGTTGGGAGTGAGGAAATATCCATAATAACATTGGTTTCTTTTCCTTCACAGTGACGTGGGAAATGTCTTTCCCGAAAGCATATTATTCAGAATTGGATTTATAGGGACGTCCATTGGCACTTTGGTACTAACCTTTCTTATTTATAAGTATATGGTTATGCATACTGAAGAGTTCAGGGGTCATCAGGTCCTGATCCAGAGGATCCTGCTGGCCATTGTGTGGGCCTCCTGTTTTTCCACAGCTGTTATGCATGTATTGTCCCCCGAAGAATATCCCAGGATACACTTTGTCAGCACGATAATTTCCATTACATGTGAAGCCTTATACTACCTTGGGCAGTCCATCCAGATGTATAAATTACCAGGAGCAAAAAAAGTCATCCACCATAGTAGATGCACCTGCTGTGGCCTGACTTTTGTCTGTGTAGTTTTCTATTTTGGATATGAAACATTAAAGGAATTATTCCATAATGATGAAGACTGGGACGAGATCCGTGAAATCCCCATCATAATCATCGAGTGGGTGATGCTTCTACTGATCCTGATAAACATCGTGACCTATTATTCCACCATGCAGAGGTTATTGTTGACCGTCTCCAGAAACAGCTGCACACTCTCTCTTAGAGTAAAAATTGATGACTTCGGGGTGTAGACCACCACGGGGGCCATCAAGTGGACTTCTGGGAGAGATACTGCACAGGACACGGAAAACATCTAAAGAAGAATAACTGGGGGACTACATATGGTGCCAGTAATCATGACACAATAATATGAGCTGGTGATATTACCTATACAAAAAAAAAAAAATTATAAAAAAATATTGGTGTGTGAAGTGTAATACCTAGTTAGAAAAACAGAATCAAATTCATCATTATAACCCCCCTCTGCATTACCCTGTTTATTATTTTTCAAGCAAGCACTTTGTTCTAATTCGTCCACTCTCTGGCGTGCTCCTTGTATAAGGGGTTTGGGATACCCTTTTTGTTTAAAACGATCCTCCAGGTTCTCTAGTTGTTGTAGGTATTTTTGTGTGGAAGAACAATTCCTTCGGATTCTTTTCATTTGACCGAATGGAATGTTCTTCTTCCATTATTTAAGATGGCAACTGTTAAAGTCGAGGTATCTGTTTGCATTCACCTCCTTAAAATAGTTGGCAGTATGCGAACAGCCATCCTGAATATAGATATTTAAATCCAGGAACTCACATTTTTTGGGGGACTGATGCAGCGCTGCCTTTGGCAATTTCTGGCTCTGCTATAGCGCTTTTTTTGAGGGGGCGTGTCGGCTGCCCCTTCATCTGGCGGTCAACCTGCGCCGCCGGGACGCAGCGCCGCCGGGACCGCCTGGAGGACGTCGCTCGCAACGGGACCACTCGGGACACCGCATGGTCGGGTAAGTGATGCCGGGGGATGGGTAAGGGACACTTAGCAGAGCGGTGTGTGTCCCGATCCCCGTGATCGGGACTTACACACCGCGCTGCTAAATATTCTGATAGCGAAACGCTGCTATTAGCTAGTCAGAGTTGACCAGCTGATAGCAGCGATCGCTGGGGGGGGGGGGTGGGGGATGAAACCCCCCGTGGTCGCATGGTAAGATGGCTGGCTATCAGTGATAGCCACCATCTTACCGGGCGCTGCGGGATGCCGCGAGTAGCGGCAAAAATGTTCATGACGTACCTGTATGTCATGGGTCGGGAACACCTTGCCACCCATGACGTACAGGTATGTCATAGGTCGGGAAGGGGTTAATGGTATAGAGAACTGTGTCTAGTGCATTAACTCTGATTTTTTGCCCATTGAAACCAGTAGGCCCATTGTGGTCTATGGGGAAAGCTGCTGAGTTGCCCATAGCAACCAATCAGATCGCTTCTTTCATTTTTGAAAAAGTCTCTGAAAAATGAAGGAAGTAATCTGATTGGTTGCTATGGGCAACTCAGAAACTTTTCCAGGAAAATATGCTGAGTTGCCCATAGCAACCAATCAGATCGCTTCTTTCATTTTGCAAAGGCATTGTGAAAAATGAAAGAAGCAATCTGGTTGCTATGGGCAACTGCACAACTCTTCCTCTACACTGGTCTTAATGAATCTCCCCCATAGAGGGAGATTTATCAAAACCTGCCCAGAGGAAAAGTTTCTGAGTTGCCCATAGCAACCAATCAGATCGCTTCTTTCATTTTTGAAAAAGCCTCTGAAAAATGAAGGATATTTTTGAGATTTTGGAAGCTGGGATACTCACTACACCCATGCATATCTAGATAATTAAGTATGGGGGGAACTTAAATTTATTTTTTAAATCACATGGAGTTTTGACTTTACTTCATTATGGTCGAATAAAGCACTTAAAGAGTTCCTTAAAATTAAAGATTCACTCTTTTGGATGAAAAGGGGCTTATTTATGTAAATCAATTATACGCTTTAGGTCAAATAAAGTCGTTTGAAGAGATAGCCCATAAGTGTGTGGGGGGAAGACAATCACAAACATTGTTTTTTACAAATAAGTAACACAGATCATAAAGCAATAAAAGGAGAGATTGGAGATTTCAGGGATTCTATATATAAGAAAAGTTTAATTAGACTATTTCCTTATGCAAAGTTGCTGTCTGGGCATGCTGGGAGTTGTGGTTCTGCAGCGGTTGGGGGTTCACAGCTTGAAGACCACTGCTATAGAGGGTGCAAATGTATCTGAGCCCTGGAACTCAAATAATGTGAAATATGAGATGATCAAAATGGAGCCCCTGCACTAATTACTTGGGTTCTGAGGTCTGTAAGGTCCATAGTAAAAACATCAGGTTCTGTCTATAGCAGATACTAAATCATGGCAGCTCAAAGAAACAAGCAGTCATTCTGACATGTCACATGTGATGTCATAGACAGCTGGAGGCCTGACATCCCACTGACAGCCGCCCGAGCCTTCAGTCTGTTCCAGTGCGATTAGTGAGAATAGTGAGATTAGCGTCTTCTTTTTCTACTTGTCTGAAATGGAGCTAAAAGGACTGGGGTTCGTCCCCCTCCTGTTGGCGTTTTGGTGTGCGGCCTGGCTTGCCACCAGCTACATCATGACGGTCGTCCTCGGCCATGCAGCCTCGCCACTGATGAGCATCAGGTAAGATAAACAAGCAAATGATTCTTATTTCATGGGTTGGGAGTGAGGAAATATCCATAATAACATTGGTTTCTTTTCCTTCACAGTGACGTGGGAAATGTCTTTCCCGAAAGCATATTATTCAGAATTGGATTTATAGGGACGTCCATTGGCACTTTGGTACTAACCTTTCTTATTTATAAGTATATGGTTATGCATACTGAAGAGTTCAGGGGTCATCAGGTCCTGATCCAGAGGATCCTGCTGGCCATTGTGTGGGCCTCCTGTTTTTCCACAGCTGTTATGCATGTATTGTCCCCCGAAGAATATCCCAGGATACACTTTGTCAGCACGATAATTTCCATTACATGTGAAGCCTTATACTACCTTGGGCAGTCCATCCAGATGTATAAATTACCAGGAGCAAAAAAAGTCATCCACCATAGTAGATGCACCTGCTGTGGCCTGACTTTTGTCTGTGTAGTTTTCTATTTTGGATATGAAACATTAAAGGAATTATTCCATAATGATGAAGACTGGGACGAGATCCGTGAAATCCCCATCATAATCATCGAGTGGGTGATGCTTCTACTGATCCTGATAAACATCGTGACCTATTATTCCACCATGCAGAGGTTATTGTTGACCGTCTCCAGAAACAGCTGCACACTCTCTCTTAGAGTAAAAATTGATGACTTCGGGGTGTAGACCACCACGGGGGCCATCAAGTGGACTTCTGGGAGAGATACTGCACAGGACACGGAAAACATCTAAAGAAGAATAACTGGGGGACTACATATGGTGCCAGTAATCATGACACAATAATATGAGCTGGTGATATTACCTATACAAAAAAAAAATAAAAAAAAATTATAAAAAAATATTGGTGTGTGAAGTGTAATACCTAGTTAGAAAAACAGAATCAAATTCATCATTATAACCCCCCTCTGCATTACCCTGTTTATTATTTTTCAAGCAAGCACTTTGTTCTAATTCGTCCACTCTCTGGCGTGCTCCTTGTATAAGGGGTTTGGGATACCCTTTTTGTTTAAAACGATCCTCCAGGTTCTCTAGTTGTTGTAGGTATTTTTGTGTGGAAGAACAATTCCTTCGGATTCTTTTCATTTGACCGAATGGAATGTTCTTCTTCCATTATTTAAGATGGCAACTGTTAAAGTCGAGGTATCTGTTTGCATTCACCTCCTTAAAATAGTTGGCAGTATGCGAACAGCCATCCTGAATATAGATATTTAAATCCAGGAACTCACATTTTTTGGGGGACTGATGCAGCGCTGCCTTTGGCAATTTCTGGCTCTGCTATAGCGCTTTTTTTGAGGGGGCGTGTCGGCTGCCCCTTCATCTGGCGGTCAACCTGCGCCGCCGGGACGCAGCGCCGCCGGGACCGCCTGGAGGACGTCGCTCGCAACGGGACCACTCGGGACACCGCATGGTCGGGTAAGTGATGCCGGGGGATGGGTAAGGGACACTTAGCAGAGCGGTGTGTGTCCCGATCCCCGTGATCGGGACTTACACACCGCGCTGCTAAATATTCTGATAGCGAAACGCTGCTATTAGCTAGTCAGAGTTGACCAGCTGATAGCAGCGATCGCTGGGGGTGGGGTGGGGGATGAAACCCCCCGTGGTCGCATGGTAAGATGGCTGGCTATCAGTGATAGCCACCATCTTACCGGGCGCTGCGGGATGCCGCGAGTAGCGGCAAAAATGTTCATGACGTACCTGTATGTCATGGGTCGGGAACACCTTGCCACCCATGACGTACAGGTATGTCATAGGTCGGGAAGGGGTTAATGGTATAGAGAACTGTGTCTAGTGCATTAACTCTGATTTTTTGCCCATTGAAACCAGTAGGCCCATTGTGGTCTATGGGGAAAGCTGCTGAGTTGCCCATAGCAACCAATCAGATCGCTTCTTTCATTTTTGAAAAAGTCTCTGAAAAATGAAGGAAGTAATCTGATTGGTTGCTATGGGCAACTCAGAAACTTTTCCAGGAAAATATGCTGAGTTGCCCATAGCAACCAATCAGATCGCTTCTTTCATTTTGCAAAGGCATTGTGAAAAATGAAAGAAGCAATCTGGTTGCTATGGGCAACTGCACAACTCTTCCTCTACACTGGTCTTAATGAATCTCCCCCATAGAGGGAGATTTATCAAAACCTGCCCAGAGGAAAAGTTTCTGAGTTGCCCATAGCAACCAATCAGATCGCTTCTTTCATTTTTGAAAAAGCCTCTGAAAAATGAAGGATATTTTTGAGATTTTGGAAGCTGGGATACTCACTACACCCATGCATATCTAGATAATTAAGTATGGGGGGAACTTAAATTTATTTTTTAAATCACATAGAGTTTTGACTTTACTTCATTATGGTCGAATAAAGCACTTAAAGAGTTCCTTAAAATTAAAGATTCACTCTTTTGGATGAAAAGGGGCTTATTTATGTAAATCAATTATACGCTTTAGGTCAAATAAAGTCGTTTGAAGAGATAGCCCATAAGTGTGTGGGGGGAAGACAATCACAAACATTGTTTTTTACAAATAAGTAACACAGATCATAAAGCAATAAAAGGAGAGATTGGAGATTTCAGGGATTCTATATATAAGAAAAGTTTAATTAGACTATTTCCTTATGCAAAGTTGCTGTCTGGGCATGCTGGGAGTTGTGGTTCTTCAGCGGTTGGGGGTTCACAGCTTGAAGACCACTGCTATAGAGGGTGCAAATGTATCTGAGCCCTGGAACTCAAATAATGTGAAATATGAGATGATCAAAATGGAGCCCCTGCACTAATTACTTGGGTTCTGAGGTCTGTAAGGTCCATAGTAAAAACATCAGGTTCTGTCTATAGCAGATACTAAATCATGGCAGCTCAAAGAAACAAGCAGTCATTCTGACATGTCACATGTGATGTCATAGACAGCTGGAGGCCTGACATCCCACTGACAGCCGCCCGAGCCTTCAGTCTGTTCCAGTGCGATTAGTGAGAATAGTGAGATTAGCGTCTTCTTTTTCTACTTGTCTGAAATGGAGCTAAAAGGACTGGGGTTCGTCCCCCTCCTGTTGGCGTTTTGGTGTGCGGCCTGGCTTGCCACCAGCTACATCATGACGGTCGTCCTCGGCCATGCAGCCTCGCCACTGATGAGCATCAGGTAAGATAAACAAGCAAATGATTCTTATTTCATGGGTTGGGAGTGAGGAAATATCCATAATAACATTGGTTTCTTTTCCTTCACAGTGACGTGGGAAATGTCTTTCCCGAAAGCATATTATTCAGAATTGGATTTATAGGGACGTCCATTGGCACTTTGGTACTAACCTTTCTTATTTATAAGTATATGGTTATGCATACTGAAGAGTTCAGGGGTCATCAGGTCCTGATCCAGAGGATCCTGCTGGCCATTGTGTGGGCCTCCTGTTTTTCCACAGCTGTTATGCATGTATTGTCCCCCGAAGAATATCCCAGGATACACTTTGTCAGCACGATAATTTCCATTACATGTGAAGCCTTATACTACCTTGGGCAGTCCATCCAGATGTATAAATTACCAGGAGCAAAAAAAGTCATCCACCATAGTAGATGCACCTGCTGTGGCCTGACTTTTGTCTGTGTAGTTTTCTATTTTGGATATGAAACATTAAAGGAATTATTCCATAATGATGAAGACTGGGACGAGATCCGTGAAATCCCCATCATAATCATCGAGTGGGTGATGCTTCTACTGATCCTGATAAACATCGTGACCTATTATTCCACCATGCAGAGGTTATTGTTGACCGTCTCCAGAAACAGCTGCACACTCTCTCTTAGAGTAAAAATTGATGACTTCGGGGTGTAGACCACCACGGGGGCCATCAAGTGGACTTCTGGGAGAGATACTGCACAGGACACGGAAAACATCTAAAGAAGAATAACTGGGGGACTACATATGGTGCCAGTAATCATGACACAATAATATGAGCTGGTGATATTACCTATACAAAAAAAAAAAAATTATAAAAAAATATTGGTGTGTGAAGTGTAATACCTAGTTAGAAAAACAGAATCAAATTCATCATTATAACCCCCCTCTGCATTACCCTGTTTATTATTTTTCAAGCAAGCACTTTGTTCTAATTCGTCCACTCTCTGGCGTGCTCCTTGTATAAGGGGTTTGGGATACCCTTTTTGTTTAAAACGATCCTCCAGGTTCTCTAGTTGTTGTAGGTATTTTTGTGTGGAAGAACAATTCCTTCGGATTCTTTTCATTTGACCGAATGGAATGTTCTTCTTCCATTATTTAAGATGGCAACTGTTAAAGTCGAGGTATCTGTTTGCATTCACCTCCTTAAAATAGTTGGCAGTATGCGAACAGCCATCCTGAATATAGATATTTAAATCCAGGAACTCACATTTTTTGGGGGACTGATGCAGCGCTGCCTTTGGCAATTTCTGGCTCTGCTATAGCGCTTTTTTTGAGGGGGCGTGTCGGCTGCCCCTTCATCTGGCGGTCAACCTGCGCCGCCGGGACGCAGCGCCGCCGGGACCGCCTGGAGGACGTCGCTCGCAACGGGACCACTCGGGACACCGCATGGTCGGGTAAGTGATGCCGGGGGATGGGTAAGGGACACTTAGCAGAGCGGTGTGTGTCCCGATCCCCGTGATCGGGACTTACACACCGCGCTGCTAAATATTCTGATAGCGAAACGCTGCTATTAGCTAGTCAGAGTTGACCAGCTGATAGCAGCGATCGCTGGGGGGGGGGGGTGGGGGATGAAACCCCCCGTGGTCGCATGGTAAGATGGCTGGCTATCAGTGATAGCCACCATCTTACCGGGCGCTGCGGGATGCCGCGAGTAGCGGCAAAAATGTTCATGACGTACCTGTATGTCATGGGTCGGGAACACCTTGCCACCCATGACGTACAGGTATGTCATAGGTCGGGAAGGGGTTAATGGTATAGAGAACTGTGTCTAGTGCATTAACTCTGATTTTTTGCCCATTGAAACCAGTAGGCCCATTGTGGTCTATGGGGAAAGCTGCTGAGTTGCCCATAGCAACCAATCAGATCGCTTCTTTCATTTTTGAAAAAGTCTCTGAAAAATGAAGGAAGTAATCTGATTGGTTGCTATGGGCAACTCAGAAACTTTTCCAGGAAAATATGCTGAGTTGCCCATAGCAACCAATCAGATCGCTTCTTTCATTTTGCAAAGGCATTGTGAAAAATGAAAGAAGCAATCTGGTTGCTATGGGCAACTGCACAACTCTTCCTCTACACTGGTCTTAATGAATCTCCCCCATAGAGGGAGATTTATCAAAACCTGCCCAGAGGAAAAGTTTCTGAGTTGCCCATAGCAACCAATCAGATCGCTTCTTTCATTTTTGAAAAAGCCTCTGAAAAATGAAGGATATTTTTGAGATTTTGGAAGCTGGGATACTCACTACACCCATGCATATCTAGATAATTAAGTATGGGGGGAACTTAAATTTATTTTTTAAATCACATGGAGTTTTGACTTTACTTCATTATGGTCGAATAAAGCACTTAAAGAGTTCCTTAAAATTAAAGATTCACTCTTTTGGATGAAAAGGGGCTTATTTATGTAAATCAATTATACGCTTTAGGTCAAATAAAGTCGTTTGAAGAGATAGCCCATAAGTGTGTGGGGGGAAGACAATCACAAACATTGTTTTTTACAAATAAGTAACACAGATCATAAAGCAATAAAAGGAGAGATTGGAGATTTCAGGGATTCTATATATAAGAAAAGTTTAATTAGACTATTTCCTTATGCAAAGTTGCTGTCTGGGCATGCTGGGAGTTGTGGTTCTGCAGCGGTTGGGGGTTCACAGCTTGAAGACCACTGCTATAGAGGGTGCAAATGTATCTGAGCCCTGGAACTCAAATAATGTGAAATATGAGATGATCAAAATGGAGCCCCTGCACTAATTACTTGGGTTCTGAGGTCTGTAAGGTCCATAGTAAAAACATCAGGTTCTGTCTATAGCAGATACTAAATCATGGCAGCTCAAAGAAACAAGCAGTCATTCTGACATGTCACATGTGATGTCATAGACAGCTGGAGGCCTGACATCCCACTGACAGCCGCCCGAGCCTTCAGTCTGTTCCAGTGCGATTAGTGAGAATAGTGAGATTAGCGTCTTCTTTTTCTACTTGTCTGAAATGGAGCTAAAAGGACTGGGGTTCGTCCCCCTCCTGTTGGCGTTTTGGTGTGCGGCCTGGCTTGCCACCAGCTACATCATGACGGTCGTCCTCGGCCATGCAGCCTCGCCACTGATGAGCATCAGGTAAGATAAACAAGCAAATGATTCTTATTTCATGGGTTGGGAGTGAGGAAATATCCATAATAACATTGGTTTCTTTTCCTTCACAGTGACGTGGGAAATGTCTTTCCCGAAAGCATATTATTCAGAATTGGATTTATAGGGACGTCCATTGGCACTTTGGTACTAACCTTTCTTATTTATAAGTATATGGTTATGCATACTGAAGAGTTCAGGGGTCATCAGGTCCTGATCCAGAGGATCCTGCTGGCCATTGTGTGGGCCTCCTGTTTTTCCACAGCTGTTATGCATGTATTGTCCCCCGAAGAATATCCCAGGATACACTTTGTCAGCACGATAATTTCCATTACATGTGAAGCCTTATACTACCTTGGGCAGTCCATCCAGATGTATAAATTACCAGGAGCAAAAAAAGTCATCCACCATAGTAGATGCACCTGCTGTGGCCTGACTTTTGTCTGTGTAGTTTTCTATTTTGGATATGAAACATTAAAGGAATTATTCCATAATGATGAAGACTGGGACGAGATCCGTGAAATCCCCATCATAATCATCGAGTGGGTGATGCTTCTACTGATCCTGATAAACATCGTGACCTATTATTCCACCATGCAGAGGTTATTGTTGACCGTCTCCAGAAACAGCTGCACACTCTCTCTTAGAGTAAAAATTGATGACTTCGGGGTGTAGACCACCACGGGGGCCATCAAGTGGACTTCTGGGAGAGATACTGCACAGGACACGGAAAACATCTAAAGAAGAATAACTGGGGGACTACATATGGTGCCAGTAATCATGACACAATAATATGAGCTGGTGATATTACCTATACAAAAAAAAAATAAAAAAAAATTATAAAAAAATATTGGTGTGTGAAGTGTAATACCTAGTTAGAAAAACAGAATCAAATTCATCATTATAACCCCCCTCTGCATTACCCTGTTTATTATTTTTCAAGCAAGCACTTTGTTCTAATTCGTCCACTCTCTGGCGTGCTCCTTGTATAAGGGGTTTGGGATACCCTTTTTGTTTAAAACGATCCTCCAGGTTCTCTAGTTGTTGTAGGTATTTTTGTGTGGAAGAACAATTCCTTCGGATTCTTTTCATTTGACCGAATGGAATGTTCTTCTTCCATTATTTAAGATGGCAACTGTTAAAGTCGAGGTATCTGTTTGCATTCACCTCCTTAAAATAGTTGGCAGTATGCGAACAGCCATCCTGAATATAGATATTTAAATCCAGGAACTCACATTTTTTGGGGGACTGATGCAGCGCTGCCTTTGGCAATTTCTGGCTCTGCTATAGCGCTTTTTTTGAGGGGGCGTGTCGGCTGCCCCTTCATCTGGCGGTCAACCTGCGCCGCCGGGACGCAGCGCCGCCGGGACCGCCTGGAGGACGTCGCTCGCAACGGGACCACTCGGGACACCGCATGGTCGGGTAAGTGATGCCGGGGGATGGGTAAGGGACACTTAGCAGAGCGGTGTGTGTCCCGATCCCCGTGATCGGGACTTACACACCGCGCTGCTAAATATTCTGATAGCGAAACGCTGCTATTAGCTAGTCAGAGTTGACCAGCTGATAGCAGCGATCGCTGGGGGGGGGGGTGGGGGATGAAACCCCCCGTGGTCGCATGGTAAGATGGCTGGCTATCAGTGATAGCCACCATCTTACCGGGCGCTGCGGGATGCCGCGAGTAGCGGCAAAAATGTTCATGACGTACCTGTATGTCATGGGTCGGGAACACCTTGCCACCCATGACGTACAGGTATGTCATAGGTCGGGAAGGGGTTAATGGTATAGAGAACTGTGTCTAGTGCATTAACTCTGATTTTTTGCCCATTGAAACCAGTAGGCCCATTGTGGTCTATGGGGAAAGCTGCTGAGTTGCCCATAGCAACCAATCAGATCGCTTCTTTCATTTTTGAAAAAGTCTCTGAAAAATGAAGGAAGTAATCTGATTGGTTGCTATGGGCAACTCAGAAACTTTTCCAGGAAAATATGCTGAGTTGCCCATAGCAACCAATCAGATCGCTTCTTTCATTTTGCAAAGGCATTGTGAAAAATGAAAGAAGCAATCTGGTTGCTATGGGCAACTGCACAACTCTTCCTCTACACTGGTCTTAATGAATCTCCCCCATAGAGGGAGATTTATCAAAACCTGCCCAGAGGAAAAGTTTCTGAGTTGCCCATAGCAACCAATCAGATCGCTTCTTTCATTTTTGAAAAAGCCTCTGAAAAATGAAGGATATTTTTGAGATTTTGGAAGCTGGGATACTCACTACACCCATGCATATCTAGATAATTAAGTATGGGGGGAACTTAAATTTATTTTTTAAATCACATGGAGTTTTGACTTTACTTCATTATGGTCGAATAAAGCACTTAAAGAGTTCCTTAAAATTAAAGATTCACTCTTTTGGATGAAAAGGGGCTTATTTATGTAAATCAATTATACGCTTTAGGTCAAATAAAGTCGTTTGAAGAGATAGCCCATAAGTGTGTGGGGGGAAGACAATCACAAACATTGTTTTTTACAAATAAGTAACACAGATCATAAAGCAATAAAAGGAGAGATTGGAGATTTCAGGGATTCTATATATAAGAAAAGTTTAATTAGACTATTTCCTTATGCAAAGTTGCTGTCTGGGCATGCTGGGAGTTGTGGTTCTGCAGCGGTTGGGGGTTCACAGCTTGAAGACCACTGCTATAGAGGGTGCAAATGTATCTGAGCCCTGGAACTCAAATAATGTGAAATATGAGATGATCAAAATGGAGCCCCTGCACTAATTACTTGGGTTCTGAGGTCTGTAAGGTCCATAGTAAAAACATCAGGTTCTGTCTATAGCAGATACTAAATCATGGCAGCTCAAAGAAACAAGCAGTCATTCTGACATGTCACATGTGATGTCATAGACAGCTGGAGGCCTGACATCCCACTGACAGCCGCCCGAGCCTTCAGTCTGTTCCAGTGCGATTAGTGAGAATAGTGAGATTAGCGTCTTCTTTTTCTACTTGTCTGAAATGGAGCTAAAAGGACTGGGGTTCGTCCCCCTCCTGTTGGCGTTTTGGTGTGCGGCCTGGCTTGCCACCAGCTACATCATGACGGTCGTCCTCGGCCATGCAGCCTCGCCACTGATGAGCATCAGGTAAGATAAACAAGCAAATGATTCTTATTTCATGGGTTGGGAGTGAGGAAATATCCATAATAACATTGGTTTCTTTTCCTTCACAGTGACGTGGGAAATGTCTTTCCCGAAAGCATATTATTCAGAATTGGATTTATAGGGACGTCCATTGGCACTTTGGTACTAACCTTTCTTATTTATAAGTATATGGTTATGCATACTGAAGAGTTCAGGGGTCATCAGGTCCTGATCCAGAGGATCCTGCTGGCCATTGTGTGGGCCTCCTGTTTTTCCACAGCTGTTATGCATGTATTGTCCCCCGAAGAATATCCCAGGATACACTTTGTCAGCACGATAATTTCCATTACATGTGAAGCCTTATACTACCTTGGGCAGTCCATCCAGATGTATAAATTACCAGGAGCAAAAAAAGTCATCCACCATAGTAGATGCACCTGCTGTGGCCTGACTTTTGTCTGTGTAGTTTTCTATTTTGGATATGAAACATTAAAGGAATTATTCCATAATGATGAAGACTGGGACGAGATCCGTGAAATCCCCATCATAATCATCGAGTGGGTGATGCTTCTACTGATCCTGATAAACATCGTGACCTATTATTCCACCATGCAGAGGTTATTGTTGACCGTCTCCAGAAACAGCTGCACACTCTCTCTTAGAGTAAAAATTGATGACTTCGGGGTGTAGACCACCACGGGGGCCATCAAGTGGACTTCTGGGAGAGATACTGCACAGGACACGGAAAACATCTAAAGAAGAATAACTGGGGGACTACATATGGTGCCAGTAATCATGACACAATAATATGAGCTGGTGATATTACCTATACAAAAAAAAATAAAAAAAAATTATAAAAAAATATTGGTGTGTGAAGTGTAATACCTAGTTAGAAAAACAGAATCAAATTCATCATTATAACCCCCCTCTGCATTACCCTGTTTATTATTTTTCAAGCAAGCACTTTGTTCTAATTCGTCCACTCTCTGGCGTGCTCCTTGTATAAGGGGTTTGGGATACCCTTTTTGTTTAAAACGATCCTCCAGGTTCTCTAGTTGTTGTAGGTATTTTTGTGTGGAAGAACAATTCCTTCGGATTCTTTTCATTTGACCGAATGGAATGTTCTTCTTCCATTATTTAAGATGGCAACTGTTAAAGTCGAGGTATCTGTTTGCATTCACCTCCTTAAAATAGTTGGCAGTATGCGAACAGCCATCCTGAATATAGATATTTAAATCCAGGAACTCACATTTTTTGGGGGACTGATGCAGCGCTGCCTTTGGCAATTTCTGGCTCTGCTATAGCGCTTTTTTTGAGGGGGCGTGTCGGCTGCCCCTTCATCTGGCGGTCAACCTGCGCCGCCGGGACGCAGCGCCGCCGGGACCGCCTGGAGGACGTCGCTCGCAACGGGACCACTCGGGACACCGCATGGTCGGGTAAGTGATGCCGGGGGATGGGTAAGGGACACTTAGCAGAGCGGTGTGTGTCCCGATCCCCGTGATCGGGACTTACACACCGCGCTGCTAAATATTCTGATAGCGAAACGCTGCTATTAGCTAGTCAGAGTTGACCAGCTGATAGCAGCGATCGCTGGGGGGGGGGGGTGGGGGATGAAACCCCCCGTGGTCGCATGGTAAGATGGCTGGCTATCAGTGATAGCCACCATCTTACCGGGCGCTGCGGGATGCCGCGAGTAGCGGCAAAAATGTTCATGACGTACCTGTATGTCATGGGTCGGGAACACCTTGCCACCCATGACGTACAGGTATGTCATAGGTCGGGAAGGGGTTAATGGTATAGAGAACTGTGTCTAGTGCATTAACTCTGATTTTTTGCCCATTGAAACCAGTAGGCCCATTGTGGTCTATGGGGAAAGCTGCTGAGTTGCCCATAGCAACCAATCAGATCGCTTCTTTCATTTTTGAAAAAGTCTCTGAAAAATGAAGGAAGTAATCTGATTGGTTGCTATGGGCAACTCAGAAACTTTTCCAGGAAAATATGCTGAGTTGCCCATAGCAACCAATCAGATCGCTTCTTTCATTTTGCAAAGGCATTGTGAAAAATGAAAGAAGCAATCTGGTTGCTATGGGCAACTGCACAACTCTTCCTCTACACTGGTCTTAATGAATCTCCCCCATAGAGGGAGATTTATCAAAACCTGCCCAGAGGAAAAGTTTCTGAGTTGCCCATAGCAACCAATCAGATCGCTTCTTTCATTTTTGAAAAAGCCTCTGAAAAATGAAGGATATTTTTGAGATTTTGGAAGCTGGGATACTCACTACACCCATGCATATCTAGATAATTAAGTATGGGGGGAACTTAAATTTATTTTTTAAATCACATGGAGTTTTGACTTTACTTCATTATGGTCGAATAAAGCACTTAAAGAGTTCCTTAAAATTAAAGATTCACTCTTTTGGATGAAAAGGGGCTTATTTATGTAAATCAATTATACGCTTTAGGTCAAATAAAGTCGTTTGAAGAGATAGCCCATAAGTGTGTGGGGGGAAGACAATCACAAACATTGTTTTTTACAAATAAGTAACACAGATCATAAAGCAATAAAAGGAGAGATTGGAGATTTCAGGGATTCTATATATAAGAAAAGTTTAATTAGACTATTTCCTTATGCAAAGTTGCTGTCTGGGCATGCTGGGAGTTGTGGTTCTGCAGCGGTTGGGGGTTCACAGCTTGAAGACCACTGCTATAGAGGGTGCAAATGTATCTGAGCCCTGGAACTCAAATAATGTGAAATATGAGATGATCAAAATGGAGCCCCTGCACTAATTACTTGGGTTCTGAGGTCTGTAAGGTCCATAGTAAAAACATCAGGTTCTGTCTATAGCAGATACTAAATCATGGCAGCTCAAAGAAACAAGCAGTCATTCTGACATGTCACATGTGATGTCATAGACAGCTGGAGGCCTGACATCCCACTGACAGCCGCCCGAGCCTTCAGTCTGTTCCAGTGCGATTAGTGAGAATAGTGAGATTAGCGTCTTCTTTTTCTACTTGTCTGAAATGGAGCTAAAAGGACTGGGGTTCGTCCCCCTCCTGTTGGCGTTTTGGTGTGCGGCCTGGCTTGCCACCAGCTACATCATGACGGTCGTCCTCGGCCATGCAGCCTCGCCACTGATGAGCATCAGGTAAGATAAACAAGCAAATGATTCTTATTTCATGGGTTGGGAGTGAGGAAATATCCATAATAACATTGGTTTCTTTTCCTTCACAGTGACGTGGGAAATGTCTTTCCCGAAAGCATATTATTCAGAATTGGATTTATAGGGACGTCCATTGGCACTTTGGTACTAACCTTTCTTATTTATAAGTATATGGTTATGCATACTGAAGAGTTCAGGGGTCATCAGGTCCTGATCCAGAGGATCCTGCTGGCCATTGTGTGGGCCTCCTGTTTTTCCACAGCTGTTATGCATGTATTGTCCCCCGAAGAATATCCCAGGATACACTTTGTCAGCACGATAATTTCCATTACATGTGAAGCCTTATACTACCTTGGGCAGTCCATCCAGATGTATAAATTACCAGGAGCAAAAAAAGTCATCCACCATAGTAGATGCACCTGCTGTGGCCTGACTTTTGTCTGTGTAGTTTTCTATTTTGGATATGAAACATTAAAGGAATTATTCCATAATGATGAAGACTGGGACGAGATCCGTGAAATCCCCATCATAATCATCGAGTGGGTGATGCTTCTACTGATCCTGATAAACATCGTGACCTATTATTCCACCATGCAGAGGTTATTGTTGACCGTCTCCAGAAACAGCTGCACACTCTCTCTTAGAGTAAAAATTGATGACTTCGGGGTGTAGACCACCACGGGGGCCATCAAGTGGACTTCTGGGAGAGATACTGCACAGGACACGGAAAACATCTAAAGAAGAATAACTGGGGGACTACATATGGTGCCAGTAATCATGACACAATAATATGAGCTGGTGATATTACTTATACAAAAAAAAAATAAAAAAAAATTATAAAAAAATATTGGTGTGTGAAGTGTAATACCTAGTTAGAAAAACAGAATCAAATTCATCATTATAACCCCCCTCTGCATTACCCTGTTTATTATTTTTCAAGCAAGCACTTTGTTCTAATTCGTCCACTCTCTGGCGTGCTCCTTGTATAAGGGGTTTGGGATACCCTTTTTGTTTAAAACGATCCTCCAGGTTCTCTAGTTGTTGTAGGTATTTTTGTGTGGAAGAACAATTCCTTCGGATTCTTTTCATTTGACCGAATGGAATGTTCTTCTTCCATTATTTAAGATGGCAACTGTTAAAGTCGAGGTATCTGTTTGCATTCACCTCCTTAAAATAGTTGGCAGTATGCGAACAGCCATCCTGAATATAGATATTTAAATCCAGGAACTCACATTTTTTGGGGGACTGATGCAGCGCTGCCTTTGGCAATTTCTGGCTCTGCTATAGCGCTTTTTTTGAGGGGGCGTGTCGGCTGCCCCTTCATCTGGCGGTCAACCTGCGCCGCCGGGACGCAGCGCCGCCGGGACCGCCTGGAGGACGTCGCTCGCAACGGGACCACTCGGGACACCGCATGGTCGGGTAAGTGATGCCGGGGGATGGGTAAGGGACACTTAGCAGAGCGGTGTGTGTCCCGATCCCCGTGATCGGGACTTACACACCGCGCTGCTAAATATTCTGATAGCGAAACGCTGCTATTAGCTAGTCAGAGTTGACCAGCTGATAGCAGCGATCGCTGGGGGGGGGGTGGGGGATGAAACCCCCCGTGGTCGCATGGTAAGATGGCTGGCTATCAGTGATAGCCACCATCTTACCGGGCGCTGCGGGATGCCGCGAGTAGCGGCAAAAATGTTCATGACGTACCTGTATGTCATGGGTCGGGAACACCTTGCCACCCATGACGTACAGGTATGTCATAGGTCGGGAAGGGGTTAATGGTATAGAGAACTGTGTCTAGTGCATTAACTCTGATTTTTTGCCCATTGAAACCAGTAGGCCCATTGTGGTCTATGGGGAAAGCTGCTGAGTTGCCCATAGCAACCAATCAGATCGCTTCTTTCATTTTTGAAAAAGTCTCTGAAAAATGAAGGAAGTAATCTGATTGGTTGCTATGGGCAACTCAGAAACTTTTCCAGGAAAATATGCTGAGTTGCCCATAGCAACCAATCAGATCGCTTCTTTCATTTTGCAAAGGCATTGTGAAAAATGAAAGAAGCAATCTGGTTGCTATGGGCAACTGCACAACTCTTCCTCTACACTGGTCTTAATGAATCTCCCCCATAGAGGGAGATTTATCAAAACCTGCCCAGAGGAAAAGTTTCTGAGTTGCCCATAGCAACCAATCAGATCGCTTCTTTCATTTTTGAAAAAGCCTCTGAAAAATGAAGGATATTTTTGAGATTTTGGAAGCTGGGATACTCACTACACCCATGCATATCTAGATAATTAAGTATGGGGGGAACTTAAATTTATTTTTTAAATCACATGGAGTTTTGACTTTACTTCATTATGGTCGAATAAAGCACTTAAAGAGTTCCTTAAAATTAAAGATTCACTCTTTTGGATGAAAAGGGGCTTATTTATGTAAATCAATTATACGCTTTAGGTCAAATAAAGTCGTTTGAAGAGATAGCCCATAAGTGTGTGGGGGGAAGACAATCACAAACATTGTTTTTTACAAATAAGTAACACAGATCATAAAGCAATAAAAGGAGAGATTGGAGATTTCAGGGATTCTATATATAAGAAAAGTTTAATTAGACTATTTCCTTATGCAAAGTTGCTGTCTGGGCATGCTGGGAGTTGTGGTTCTGCAGCGGTTGGGGGTTCACAGCTTGAAGACCACTGCTATAGAGGGTGCAAATGTATCTGAGCCCTGGAACTCAAATAATGTGAAATATGAGATGATCAAAATGGAGCCCCTGCACTAATTACTTGGGTTCTGAGGTCTGTAAGGTCCATAGTAAAAACATCAGGTTCTGTCTATAGCAGATACTAAATCATGGCAGCTCAAAGAAACAAGCAGTCATTCTGACATGTCACATGTGATGTCATAGACAGCTGGAGGCCTGACATCCCACTGACAGCCGCCCGAGCCTTCAGTCTGTTCCAGTGCGATTAGTGAGAATAGTGAGATTAGCGTCTTCTTTTTCTACTTGTCTGAAATGGAGCTAAAAGGACTGGGGTTCGTCCCCCTCCTGTTGGCGTTTTGGTGTGCGGCCTGGCTTGCCACCAGCTACATCATGACGGTCGTCCTCGGCCATGCAGCCTCGCCACTGATGAGCATCAGGTAAGATAAACAAGCAAATGATTCTTATTTCATGGGTTGGGAGTGAGGAAATATCCATAATAACATTGGTTTCTTTTCCTTCACAGTGACGTGGGAAATGTCTTTCCCGAAAGCATATTATTCAGAATTGGATTTATAGGGACGTCCATTGGCACTTTGGTACTAACCTTTCTTATTTATAAGTATATGGTTATGCATACTGAAGAGTTCAGGGGTCATCAGGTCCTGATCCAGAGGATCCTGCTGGCCATTGTGTGGGCCTCCTGTTTTTCCACAGCTGTTATGCATGTATTGTCCCCCGAAGAATATCCCAGGATACACTTTGTCAGCACGATAATTTCCATTACATGTGAAGCCTTATACTACCTTGGGCAGTCCATCCAGATGTATAAATTACCAGGAGCAAAAAAAGTCATCCACCATAGTAGATGCACCTGCTGTGGCCTGACTTTTGTCTGTGTAGTTTTCTATTTTGGATATGAAACATTAAAGGAATTATTCCATAATGATGAAGACTGGGACGAGATCCGTGAAATCCCCATCATAATCATCGAGTGGGTGATGCTTCTACTGATCCTGATAAACATCGTGACCTATTATTCCACCATGCAGAGGTTATTGTTGACCGTCTCCAGAAACAGCTGCACACTCTCTCTTAGAGTAAAAATTGATGACTTCGGGGTGTAGACCACCACGGGGGCCATCAAGTGGACTTCTGGGAGAGATACTGCACAGGACACGGAAAACATCTAAAGAAGAATAACTGGGGGACTACATATGGTGCCAGTAATCATGACACAATAATATGAGCTGGTGATATTACCTATACAAAAAAAAAAATAAAAAAAAATTATAAAAAAATATTGGTGTGTGAAGTGTAATACCTAGTTAGAAAAACAGAATCAAATTCATCATTATAACCCCCCTCTGCATTACCCTGTTTATTATTTTTCAAGCAAGCACTTTGTTCTAATTCGTCCACTCTCTGGCGTGCTCCTTGTATAAGGGGTTTGGGATACCCTTTTTGTTTAAAACGATCCTCCAGGTTCTCTAGTTGTTGTAGGTATTTTTGTGTGGAAGAACAATTCCTTCGGATTCTTTTCATTTGACCGAATGGAATGTTCTTCTTCCATTATTTAAGATGGCAACTGTTAAAGTCGAGGTATCTGTTTGCATTCACCTCCTTAAAATAGTTGGCAGTATGCGAACAGCCATCCTGAATATAGATATTTAAATCCAGGAACTCACATTTTTTGGGGGACTGATGCAGCGCTGCCTTTGGCAATTTCTGGCTCTGCTATAGCGCTTTTTTTGAGGGGGCGTGTCGGCTGCCCCTTCATCTGGCGGTCAACCTGCGCCGCCGGGACGCAGCGCCGCCGGGACCGCCTGGAGGACGTCGCTCGCAACGGGACCACTCGGGACACCGCATGGTCGGGTAAGTGATGCCGGGGGATGGGTAAGGGACACTTAGCAGAGCGGTGTGTGTCCCGATCCCCGTGATCGGGACTTACACACCGCGCTGCTAAATATTCTGATAGCGAAACGCTGCTATTAGCTAGTCAGAGTTGACCAGCTGATAGCAGCGATCGCTGGGGGGGGGGGTGGGGGATGAAACCCCCCGTGGTCGCATGGTAAGATGGCTGGCTATCAGTGATAGCCACCATCTTACCGGGCGCTGCGGGATGCCGCGAGTAGCGGCAAAAATGTTCATGACGTACCTGTATGTCATGGGTCGGGAACACCTTGCCACCCATGACGTACAGGTATGTCATAGGTCGGGAAGGGGTTAATGGTATAGAGAACTGTGTCTAGTGCATTAACTCTGATTTTTTGCCCATTGAAACCAGTAGGCCCATTGTGGTCTATGGGGAAAGCTGCTGAGTTGCCCATAGCAACCAATCAGATCGCTTCTTTCATTTTTGAAAAAGTCTCTGAAAAATGAAGGAAGTAATCTGATTGGTTGCTATGGGCAACTCAGAAACTTTTCCAGGAAAATATGCTGAGTTGCCCATAGCAACCAATCAGATCGCTTCTTTCATTTTGCAAAGGCATTGTGAAAAATGAAAGAAGCAATCTGGTTGCTATGGGCAACTGCACAACTCTTCCTCTACACTGGTCTTAATGAATCTCCCCCATAGAGGGAGATTTATCAAAACCTGCCCAGAGGAAAAGTTTCTGAGTTGCCCATAGCAACCAATCAGATCGCTTCTTTCATTTTTGAAAAAGCCTCTGAAAAATGAAGGATATTTTTGAGATTTTGGAAGCTGGGATACTCACTACACCCATGCATATCTAGATAATTAAGTATGGGGGGAACTTAAATTTATTTTTTAAATCACATGGAGTTTTGACTTTACTTCATTATGGTCGAATAAAGCACTTAAAGAGTTCCTTAAAATTAAAGATTCACTCTTTTGGATGAAAAGGGGCTTATTTATGTAAATCAATTATACGCTTTAGGTCAAATAAAGTCGTTTGAAGAGATAGCCCATAAGTGTGTGGGGGGAAGACAATCACAAACATTGTTTTTTACAAATAAGTAACACAGATCATAAAGCAATAAAAGGAGAGATTGGAGATTTCAGGGATTCTATATATAAGAAAAGTTTAATTAGACTATTTCCTTATGCAAAGTTGCTGTCTGGGCATGCTGGGAGTTGTGGTTCTGCAGCGGTTGGGGGTTCACAGCTTGAAGACCACTGCTATAGAGGGTGCAAATGTATCTGAGCCCTGGAACTCAAATAATGTGAAATATGAGATGATCAAAATGGAGCCCCTGCACTAATTACTTGGGTTCTGAGGTCTGTAAGGTCCATAGTAAAAACATCAGGTTCTGTCTATAGCAGATACTAAATCATGGCAGCTCAAAGAAACAAGCAGTCATTCTGACATGTCACATGTGATGTCATAGACAGCTGGAGGCCTGACATCCCACTGACAGCCGCCCGAGCCTTCAGTCTGTTCCAGTGCGATTAGTGAGAATAGTGAGATTAGCGTCTTCTTTTTCTACTTGTCTGAAATGGAGCTAAAAGGACTGGGGTTCGTCCCCCTCCTGTTGGCGTTTTGGTGTGCGGCCTGGCTTGCCACCAGCTACATCATGACGGTCGTCCTCGGCCATGCAGCCTCGCCACTGATGAGCATCAGGTAAGATAAACAAGCAAATGATTCTTATTTCATGGGTTGGGAGTGAGGAAATATCCATAATAACATTGGTTTCTTTTCCTTCACAGTGACGTGGGAAATGTCTTTCCCGAAAGCATATTATTCAGAATTGGATTTATAGGGACGTCCATTGGCACTTTGGTACTAACCTTTCTTATTTATAAGTATATGGTTATGCATACTGAAGAGTTCAGGGGTCATCAGGTCCTGATCCAGAGGATCCTGCTGGCCATTGTGTGGGCCTCCTGTTTTTCCACAGCTGTTATGCATGTATTGTCCCCCGAAGAATATCCCAGGATACACTTTGTCAGCACGATAATTTCCATTACATGTGAAGCCTTATACTACCTTGGGCAGTCCATCCAGATGTATAAATTACCAGGAGCAAAAAAAGTCATCCACCATAGTAGATGCACCTGCTGTGGCCTGACTTTTGTCTGTGTAGTTTTCTATTTTGGATATGAAACATTAAAGGAATTATTCCATAATGATGAAGACTGGGACGAGATCCGTGAAATCCCCATCATAATCATCGAGTGGGTGATGCTTCTACTGATCCTGATAAACATCGTGACCTATTATTCCACCATGCAGAGGTCATTGTTGACCGTCTCCAGAAACAGCTGCACACTCTCTCTTAGAGTAAAAATTGATGACTTCGGGGTGTAGACCACCACGGGGGCCATCAAGTGGACTTCTGGGAGAGATACTGCACAGGACACGGAAAACATCTAAAGAAGAATAACTGGGGGACTACATATGGTGCCAGTAATCATGACACAATAATATGAGCTGGTGATATTACCTATACAAAAAAAAAATAAAAAAAAATTATAAAAAAATATTGGTGTGTGAAGTGTAATACCTAGTTAGAAAAACAGAATCAAATTCATCATTATAACCCCCCTCTGCATTACCCTGTTTATTATTTTTCAAGCAAGCACTTTGTTCTAATTCGTCCACTCTCTGGCGTGCTCCTTGTATAAGGGGTTTGGGATACCCTTTTTGTTTAAAACGATCCTCCAGGTTCTCTAGTTGTTGTAGGTATTTTTGTGTGGAAGAACAATTCCTTCGGATTCTTTTCATTTGACCGAATGGAATGTTCTTCTTCCATTATTTAAGATGGCAACTGTTAAAGTCGAGGTATCTGTTTGCATTCACCTCCTTAAAATAGTTGGCAGTATGCGAACAGCCATCCTGAATATAGATATTTAAATCCAGGAACTCACATTTTTTGGGGGACTGATGCAGCGCTGCCTTTGGCAATTTCTGGCTCTGCTATAGCGCTTTTTTTTGAGGGGGCGTGTCGGCTGCCCCTTCATCTGGCGGTCAACCTGCGCCGCCGGGACGCAGCGCCGCCGGGACCGCCTGGAGGACGTCGCTCGCAACGGGACCACTCGGGACACCGCATGGTCGGGTAAGTGATGCCGGGGGATGGGTAAGGGACACTTAGCAGAGCGGTGTGTGTCCCGATCCCCGTGATCGGGACTTACACACCGCGCTGCTAAATATTCTGATAGCGAAACGCTGCTATTAGCTAGTCAGAGTTGACCAGCTGATAGCAGCGATCGCTGGGGGGGGGGGTGGGGGATGAAACCCCCCGTGGTCGCATGGTAAGATGGCTGGCTATCAGTGATAGCCACCATCTTACCGGGCGCTGCGGGATGCCGCGAGTAGCGGCAAAAATGTTCATGACGTACCTGTATGTCATGGGTCGGGAACACCTTGCCACCCATGACGTACAGGTATGTCATAGGTCGGGAAGGGGTTAATGGTATAGAGAACTGTGTCTAGTGCATTAACTCTGATTTTTTGCCCATTGAAACCAGTAGGCCCATTGTGGTCTATGGGGAAAGCTGCTGAGTTGCCCATAGCAACCAATCAGATCGCTTCTTTCATTTTTGAAAAAGTCTCTGAAAAATGAAGGAAGTAATCTGATTGGTTGCTATGGGCAACTCAGAAACTTTTCCAGGAAAATATGCTGAGTTGCCCATAGCAACCAATCAGATCGCTTCTTTCATTTTGCAAAGGCATTGTGAAAAATGAAAGAAGCAATCTGGTTGCTATGGGCAACTGCACAACTCTTCCTCTACACTGGTCTTAATGAATCTCCCCCATAGAGGGAGATTTATCAAAACCTGCCCAGAGGAAAAGTTTCTGAGTTGCCCATAGCAACCAATCAGATCGCTTCTTTCATTTTTGAAAAAGCCTCTGAAAAATGAAGGATATTTTTGAGATTTTGGAAGCTGGGATACTCACTACACCCATGCATATCTAGATAATTAAGTATGGGGGGAACTTAAATTTATTTTTTAAATCACATGGAGTTTTGACTTTACTTCATTATGGTCGAATAAAGCACTTAAAGAGTTCCTTAAAATTAAAGATTCACTCTTTTGGATGAAAAGGGGCTTATTTATGTAAATCAATTATACGCTTTAGGTCAAATAAAGTCGTTTGAAGAGATAGCCCATAAGTGTGTGGGGGGAAGACAATCACAAACATTGTTTTTTACAAATAAGTAACACAGATCATAAAGCAATAAAAGGAGAGATTGGAGATTTCAGGGATTCTATATATAAGAAAAGTTTAATTAGACTATTTCCTTATGCAAAGTTGCTGTCTGGGCATGCTGGGAGTTGTGGTTCTGCAGCGGTTGGGGGTTCACAGCTTGAAGACCACTGCTATAGAGGGTGCAAATGTATCTGAGCCCTGGAACTCAAATAATGTGAAATATGAGATGATCAAAATGGAGCCCCTGCACTAATTACTTGGGTTCTGAGGTCTGTAAGGTCCATAGTAAAAACATCAGGTTCTGTCTATAGCAGATACTAAATCATGGCAGCTCAAAGAAACAAGCAGTCATTCTGACATGTCACATGTGATGTCATAGACAGCTGGAGGCCTGACATCCCACTGACAGCCGCCCGAGCCTTCAGTCTGTTCCAGTGCGATTAGTGAGAATAGTGAGATTAGCGTCTTCTTTTTCTACTTGTCTGAAATGGAGCTAAAAGGACTGGGGTTCGTCCCCCTCCTGTTGGCGTTTTGGTGTGCGGCCTGGCTTGCCACCAGCTACATCATGACGGTCGTCCTCGGCCATGCAGCCTCGCCACTGATGAGCATCAGGTAAGATAAACAAGCAAATGATTCTTATTTCATGGGTTGGGAGTGAGGAAATATCCATAATAACATTGGTTTCTTTTCCTTCACAGTGACGTGGGAAATGTCTTTCCCGAAAGCATATTATTCAGAATTGGATTTATAGGGACGTCCATTGGCACTTTGGTACTAACCTTTCTTATTTATAAGTATATGGTTATGCATACTGAAGAGTTCAGGGGTCATCAGGTCCTGATCCAGAGGATCCTGCTGGCCATTGTGTGGGCCTCCTGTTTTTCCACAGCTGTTATGCATGTATTGTCCCCCGAAGAATATCCCAGGATACACTTTGTCAGCACGATAATTTCCATTACATGTGAAGCCTTATACTACCTTGGGCAGTCCATCCAGATGTATAAATTACCAGGAGCAAAAAAAGTCATCCACCATAGTAGATGCACCTGCTGTGGCCTGACTTTTGTCTGTGTAGTTTTCTATTTTGGATATGAAACATTAAAGGAATTATTCCATAATGATGAAGACTGGGACGAGATCCGTGAAATCCCCATCATAATCATCGAGTGGGTGATGCTTCTACTGATCCTGATAAACATCGTGACCTATTATTCCACCATGCAGAGGTTATTGTTGACCGTCTCCAGAAACAGCTGCACACTCTCTCTTAGAGTAAAAATTGATGACTTCGGGGTGTAGACCACCACGGGGGCCATCAAGTGGACTTCTGGGAGAGATACTGCACAGGACACGGAAAACATCTAAAGAAGAATAACTGGGGGACTACATATGGTGCCAGTAATCATGACACAATAATATGAGCTGGTGATATTACCTATACAAAAAAAAAATAAAAAAAAATTATAAAAAAATATTGGTGTGTGAAGTGTAATACCTAGTTAGAAAAACAGAATCAAATTCATCATTATAACCCCCCTCTGCATTACCCTGTTTATTATTTTTCAAGCAAGCACTTTGTTCTAATTCGTCCACTCTCTGGCGTGCTCCTTGTATAAGGGGTTTGGGATACCCTTTTTGTTTAAAACGATCCTCCAGGTTCTCTAGTTGTTGTAGGTATTTTTGTGTGGAAGAACAATTCCTTCGGATTCTTTTCATTTGACCGAATGGAATGTTCTTCTTCCATTATTTAAGATGGCAACTGTTAAAGTCGAGGTATCTGTTTGCATTCACCTCCTTAAAATAGTTGGCAGTATGCGAACAGCCATCCTGAATATAGATATTTAAATCCAGGAACTCACATTTTTTGGGGGACTGATGCAGCGCTGCCTTTGGCAATTTCTGGCTCTGCTATAGCGCTTTTTTTGAGGGGGCGTGTCGGCTGCCCCTTCATCTGGCGGTCAACCTGCGCCGCCGGGACGCAGCGCCGCCGGGACCGCCTGGAGGACGTCGCTCGCAACGGGACCACTCGGGACACCGCATGGTCGGGTAAGTGATGCCGGGGGATGGGTAAGGGACACTTAGCAGAGCGGTGTGTGTCCCGATCCCCGTGATCGGGACTTACACACCGCGCTGCTAAATATTCTGATAGCGAAACGCTGCTATTAGCTAGTCAGAGTTGACCAGCTGATAGCAGCGATCGCTGGGGGGGGGGGGTGGGGGATGAAACCCCCCGTGGTCGCATGGTAAGATGGCTGGCTATCAGTGATAGCCACCATCTTACCGGGCGCTGCGGGATGCCGCGAGTAGCGGCAAAAATGTTCATGACGTACCTGTATGTCATGGGTCGGGAACACCTTGCCACCCATGACGTACAGGTATGTCATAGGTCGGGAAGGGGTTAATGGTATAGAGAACTGTGTCTAGTGCATTAACTCTGATTTTTTGCCCATTGAAACCAGTAGGCCCATTGTGGTCTATGGGGAAAGCTGCTGAGTTGCCCATAGCAACCAATCAGATCGCTTCTTTCATTTTTGAAAAAGTCTCTGAAAAATGAAGGAAGTAATCTGATTGGTTGCTATGGGCAACTCAGAAACTTTTCCAGGAAAATATGCTGAGTTGCCCATAGCAACCAATCAGATCGCTTCTTTCATTTTGCAAAGGCATTGTGAAAAATGAAAGAAGCAATCTGGTTGCTATGGGCAACTGCACAACTCTTCCTCTACACTGGTCTTAATGAATCTCCCCCATAGAGGGAGATTTATCAAAACCTGCCCAGAGGAAAAGTTTCTGAGTTGCCCATAGCAACCAATCAGATCGCTTCTTTCATTTTTGAAAAAGCCTCTGAAAAATGAAGGATATTTTTGAGATTTTGGAAGCTGGGATACTCACTACACCCATGCATATCTAGATAATTAAGTATGGGGGGAACTTAAATTTATTTTTTAAATCACATGGAGTTTTGACTTTACTTCATTATGGTCGAATAAAGCACTTAAAGAGTTCCTTAAAATTAAAGATTCACTCTTTTGGATGAAAAGGGGCTTATTTATGTAAATCAATTATACGCTTTAGGTCAAATAAAGTCGTTTGAAGAGATAGCCCATAAGTGTGTGGGGGGAAGACAATCACAAACATTGTTTTTTACAAATAAGTAACACAGATCATAAAGCAATAAAAGGAGAGATTGGAGATTTCAGGGATTCTATATATAAGAAAAGTTTAATTAGACTATTTCCTTATGCAAAGTTGCTGTCTGGGCATGCTGGGAGTTGTGGTTCTGCAGCGGTTGGGGGTTCACAGCTTGAAGACCACTGCTATAGAGGGTGCAAATGTATCTGAGCCCTGGAACTCAAATAATGTGAAATATGAGATGATCAAAATGGAGCCCCTGCACTAATTACTTGGGTTCTGAGGTCTGTAAGGTCCATAGTAAAAACATCAGGTTCTGTCTATAGCAGATACTAAATCATGGCAGCTCAAAGAAACAAGCAGTCATTCTGACATGTCACATGTGATGTCATAGACAGCTGGAGGCCTGACATCCCACTGACAGCCGCCCGAGCCTTCAGTCTGTTCCAGTGCGATTAGTGAGAATAGTGAGATTAGCGTCTTCTTTTTCTACTTGTCTGAAATGGAGCTAAAAGGACTGGGGTTCGTCCCCCTCCTGTTGGCGTTTTGGTGTGCGGCCTGGCTTGCCACCAGCTACATCATGACGGTCGTCCTCGGCCATGCAGCCTCGCCACTGATGAGCATCAGGTAAGATAAACAAGCAAATGATTCTTATTTCATGGGTTGGGAGTGAGGAAATATCCATAATAACATTGGTTTCTTTTCCTTCACAGTGACGTGGGAAATGTCTTTCCCGAAAGCATATTATTCAGAATTGGATTTATAGGGACGTCCATTGGCACTTTGGTACTAACCTTTCTTATTTATAAGTATATGGTTATGCATACTGAAGAGTTCAGGGGTCATCAGGTCCTGATCCAGAGGATCCTGCTGGCCATTGTGTGGGCCTCCTGTTTTTCCACAGCTGTTATGCATGTATTGTCCCCCGAAGAATATCCCAGGATACACTTTGTCAGCACGATAATTTCCATTACATGTGAAGCCTTATACTACCTTGGGCAGTCCATCCAGATGTATAAATTACCAGGAGCAAAAAAAGTCATCCACCATAGTAGATGCACCTGCTGTGGCCTGACTTTTGTCTGTGTAGTTTTCTATTTTGGATATGAAACATTAAAGGAATTATTCCATAATGATGAAGACTGGGACGAGATCCGTGAAATCCCCATCATAATCATCGAGTGGGTGATGCTTCTACTGATCCTGATAAACATCGTGACCTATTATTCCACCATGCAGAGGTTATTGTTGACCGTCTCCAGAAACAGCTGCACACTCTCTCTTAGAGTAAAAATTGATGACTTCGGGGTGTAGACCACCACGGGGGCCATCAAGTGGACTTCTGGGAGAGATACTGCACAGGACACGGAAAACATCTAAAGAAGAATAACTGGGGGACTACATATGGTGCCAGTAATCATGACACAATAATATGAGCTGGTGATATTACCTATACAAAAAAAAAATAAAAAAAAATTATAAAAAAATATTGGTGTGTGAAGTGTAATACCTAGTTAGAAAAACAGAATCAAATTCATCATTATAACCCCCCTCTGCATTACCCTGTTTATTATTTTTCAAGCAAGCACTTTGTTCTAATTCGTCCACTCTCTGGCGTGCTCCTTGTATAAGGGGTTTGGGATACCCTTTTTGTTTAAAACGATCCTCCAGGTTCTCTAGTTGTTGTAGGTATTTTTGTGTGGAAGAACAATTCCTTCGGATTCTTTTCATTTGACCGAATGGAATGTTCTTCTTCCATTATTTAAGATGGCAACTGTTAAAGTCGAGGTATCTGTTTGCATTCACCTCCTTAAAATAGTTGGCAGTATGCGAACAGCCATCCTGAATATAGATATTTAAATCCAGGAACTCACATTTTTTGGGGGACTGATGCAGCGCTGCCTTTGGCAATTTCTGGCTCTGCTATAGCGCTTTTTTTGAGGGGGCGTGTCGGCTGCCCCTTCATCTGGCGGTCAACCTGCGCCGCCGGGACGCAGCGCCGCCGGGACCGCCTGGAGGACGTCGCTCGCAACGGGACCACTCGGGACACCGCATGGTCGGGTAAGTGATGCCGGGGGATGGGTAAGGGACACTTAGCAGAGCGGTGTGTGTCCCGATCCCCGTGATCGGGACTTACACACCGCGCTGCTAAATATTCTGATAGCGAAACGCTGCTATTAGCTAGTCAGAGTTGACCAGCTGATAGCAGCGATCGCTGGGGGGGGGGGTGGGGGATGAAACCCCCCGTGGTCGCATGGTAAGATGGCTGGCTATCAGTGATAGCCACCATCTTACCGGGCGCTGCGGGATGCCGCGAGTAGCGGCAAAAATGTTCATGACGTACCTGTATGTCATGGGTCGGGAACACCTTGCCACCCATGACGTACAGGTATGTCATAGGTCGGGAAGGGGTTAATGGTATAGAGAACTGTGTCTAGTGCATTAACTCTGATTTTTTGCCCATTGAAACCAGTAGGCCCATTGTGGTCTATGGGGAAAGCTGCTGAGTTGCCCATAGCAACCAATCAGATCGCTTCTTTCATTTTTGAAAAAGTCTCTGAAAAATGAAGGAAGTAATCTGATTGGTTGCTATGGGCAACTCAGAAACTTTTCCAGGAAAATATGCTGAGTTGCCCATAGCAACCAATCAGATCGCTTCTTTCATTTTGCAAAGGCATTGTGAAAAATGAAAGAAGCAATCTGGTTGCTATGGGCAACTGCACAACTCTTCCTCTACACTGGTCTTAATGAATCTCCCCCATAGAGGGAGATTTATCAAAACCTGCCCAGAGGAAAAGTTTCTGAGTTGCCCATAGCAACCAATCAGATCGCTTCTTTCATTTTTGAAAAAGCCTCTGAAAAATGAAGGATATTTTTGAGATTTTGGAAGCTGGGATACTCACTACACCCATGCATATCTAGATAATTAAGTATGGGGGGAACTTAAATTTATTTTTTAAATCACATGGAGTTTTGACTTTACTTCATTATGGTCGAATAAAGCACTTAAAGAGTTCCTTAAAATTAAAGATTCACTCTTTTGGATGAAAAGGGGCTTATTTATGTAAATCAATTATACGCTTTAGGTCAAATAAAGTCGTTTGAAGAGATAGCCCATAAGTGTGTGGGGGGAAGACAATCACAAACATTGTTTTTTACAAATAAGTAACACAGATCATAAAGCAATAAAAGGAGAGATTGGAGATTTCAGGGATTCTATATATAAGAAAAGTTTAATTAGACTATTTCCTTATGCAAAGTTGCTGTCTGGGCATGCTGGGAGTTGTGGTTCTTCAGCGGTTGGGGGTTCACAGCTTGAAGACCACTGCTATAGAGGGTGCAAATGTATCTGAGCCCTGGAACTCAAATAATGTGAAATATGAGATGATCAAAATGGAGCCCCTGCACTAATTACTTGGGTTCTGAGGTCTGTAAGGTCCATAGTAAAAACATCAGGTTCTGTCTATAGCAGATACTAAATCATGGCAGCTCAAAGAAACAAGCAGTCATTCTGACATGTCACATGTGATGTCATAGACAGCTGGAGGCCTGACATCCCACTGACAGCCGCCCGAGCCTTCAGTCTGTTCCAGTGCGATTAGTGAGAATAGTGAGATTAGCGTCTTCTTTTTCTACTTGTCTGAAATGGAGCTAAAAGGACTGGGGTTCGTCCCCCTCCTGTTGGCGTTTTGGTGTGCGGCCTGGCTTGCCACCAGCTACATCATGACGGTCGTCCTCGGCCATGCAGCCTCGCCACTGATGAGCATCAGGTAAGATAAACAAGCAAATGATTCTTATTTCATGGGTTGGGAGTGAGGAAATATCCATAATAACATTGGTTTCTTTTCCTTCACAGTGACGTGGGAAATGTCTTTCCCGAAAGCATATTATTCAGAATTGGATTTATAGGGACGTCCATTGGCACTTTGGTACTAACCTTTCTTATTTATAAGTATATGGTTATGCATACTGAAGAGTTCAGGGGTCATCAGGTCCTGATCCAGAGGATCCTGCTGGCCATTGTGTGGGCCTCCTGTTTTTCCACAGCTGTTATGCATGTATTGTCCCCCGAAGAATATCCCAGGATACACTTTGTCAGCACGATAATTTCCATTACATGTGAAGCCTTATACTACCTTGGGCAGTCCATCCAGATGTATAAATTACCAGGAGCAAAAAAAGTCATCCACCATAGTAGATGCACCTGCTGTGGCCTGACTTTTGTCTGTGTAGTTTTCTATTTTGGATATGAAACATTAAAGGAATTATTCCATAATGATGAAGACTGGGACGAGATCCGTGAAATCCCCATCATAATCATCGAGTGGGTGATGCTTCTACTGATCCTGATAAACATCGTGACCTATTATTCCACCATGCAGAGGTTATTGTTGACCGTCTCCAGAAACAGCTGCACACTCTCTCTTAGAGTAAAAATTGATGACTTCGGGGTGTAGACCACCACGGGGGCCATCAAGTGGACTTCTGGGAGAGATACTGCACAGGACACGGAAAACATCTAAAGAAGAATAACTGGGGGACTACATATGGTGCCAGTAATCATGACACAATAATATGAGCTGGTGATATTACCTATACAAAAAAAAATTATAAAAAAATATTGGTGTGTGAAGTGTAATACCTAGTTAGAAAAACAGAATCAAATTCATCATTATAACCCCCCTCTGCATTACCCTGTTTATTATTTTTCAAGCAAGCACTTTGTTCTAATTCGTCCACTCTCTGGCGTGCTCCTTGTATAAGGGGTTTGGGATACCCTTTTTGTTTAAAACGATCCTCCAGGTTCTCTAGTTGTTGTAGGTATTTTTGTGTGGAAGAACAATTCCTTCGGATTCTTTTCATTTGACCGAATGGAATGTTCTTCTTCCATTATTTAAGATGGCAACTGTTAAAGTCGAGGTATCTGTTTGCATTCACCTCCTTAAAATAGTTGGCAGTATGCGAACAGCCATCCTGAATATAGATATTTAAATCCAGGAACTCACATTTTTTGGGGGACTGATGCAGCGCTGCCTTTGGCAATTTCTGGCTCTGCTATAGCGCTTTTTTTGAGGGGGCGTGTCGGCTGCCCCTTCATCTGGCGGTCAACCTGCGCCGCCGGGACGCAGCGCCGCCGGGACCGCCTGGAGGACGTCGCTCGCAACGGGACCACTCGGGACACCGCATGGTCGGGTAAGTGATGCCGGGGGATGGGTAAGGGACACTTAGCAGAGCGGTGTGTGTCCCGATCCCCGTGATCGGGACTTACACACCGCGCTGCTAAATATTCTGATAGCGAAACACTGCTATTAGCTAGTCAGAGTTGACCAGCTGATAGCAGCGATCGCTGGGGGGGGGGGGTGGGGGATGAAACCCCCCGTGGTCGCATGGTAAGATGGCTGGCTATCAGTGATAGCCACCATCTTACCGGGCGCTGCGGGATGCCGCGAGTAGCGGCAAAAATGTTCATGACGTACCTGTATGTCATGGGTCGGGAACACCTTGCCACCCATGACGTACAGGTATGTCATAGGTCGGGAAGGGGTTAATGGTATAGAGAACTGTGTCTAGTGCATTAACTCTGATTTTTTGCCCATTGAAACCAGTAGGCCCATTGTGGTCTATGGGGAAAGCTGCTGAGTTGCCCATAGCAACCAATCAGATCGCTTCTTTCATTTTTGAAAAAGTCTCTGAAAAATGAAGGAAGTAATCTGATTGGTTGCTATGGGCAACTCAGAAACTTTTCCAGGAAAATATGCTGAGTTGCCCATAGCAACCAATCAGATCGCTTCTTTCATTTTGCAAAGGCATTGTGAAAAATGAAAGAAGCAATCTGGTTGCTATGGGCAACTGCACAACTCTTCCTCTACACTGGTCTTAATGAATCTCCCCCATAGAGGGAGATTTATCAAAACCTGCCCAGAGGAAAAGTTTCTGAGTTGCCCATAGCAACCAATCAGATCGCTTCTTTCATTTTTGAAAAAGCCTCTGAAAAATGAAGGATATTTTTGAGATTTTGGAAGCTGGGATACTCACTACACCCATGCATATCTAGATAATTAAGTATGGGGGGAACTTAAATTTATTTTTTAAATCACATGGAGTTTTGACTTTACTTCATTATGGTCGAATAAAGCACTTAAAGAGTTCCTTAAAATTAAAGATTCACTCTTTTGGATGAAAAGGGGCTTATTTATGTAAATCAATTATACGCTTTAGGTCAAATAAAGTCGTTTGAAGAGATAGCCCATAAGTGTGTGGGGGGAAGACAATCACAAACATTGTTTTTTACAAATAAGTAACACAGATCATAAAGCAATAAAAGGAGAGATTGGAGATTTCAGGGATTCTATATATAAGAAAAGTTTAATTAGACTATTTCCTTATGCAAAGTTGCTGTCTGGGCATGCTGGGAGTTGTGGTTCTGCAGCGGTTGGGGGTTCACAGCTTGAAGACCACTGCTATAGAGGGTGCAAATGTATCTGAGCCCTGGAACTCAAATAATGTGAAATATGAGATGATCAAAATGGAGCCCCTGCACTAATTACTTGGGTTCTGAGGTCTGTAAGGTCCATAGTAAAAACATCAGGTTCTGTCTATAGCAGATACTAAATCATGGCAGCTCAAAGAAACAAGCAGTCATTCTGACATGTCACATGTGATGTCATAGACAGCTGGAGGCCTGACATCCCACTGACAGCCGCCCGAGCCTTCAGTCTGTTCCAGTGCGATTAGTGAGAATAGTGAGATTAGCGTCTTCTTTTTCTACTTGTCTGAAATGGAGCTAAAAGGACTGGGGTTCGTCCCCCTCCTGTTGGCGTTTTGGTGTGCGGCCTGGCTTGCCACCAGCTACATCATGACGGTCGTCCTCGGCCATGCAGCCTCGCCACTGATGAGCATCAGGTAAGATAAACAAGCAAATGATTCTTATTTCATGGGTTGGGAGTGAGGAAATATCCATAATAACATTGGTTTCTTTTCCTTCACAGTGACGTGGGAAATGTCTTTCCCGAAAGCATATTATTCAGAATTGGATTTATAGGGACGTCCATTGGCACTTTGGTACTAACCTTTCTTATTTATAAGTATATGGTTATGCATACTGAAGAGTTCAGGGGTCATCAGGTCCTGATCCAGAGGATCCTGCTGGCCATTGTGTGGGCCTCCTGTTTTTCCACAGCTGTTATGCATGTATTGTCCCCCGAAGAATATCCCAGGATACACTTTGTCAGCACGATAATTTCCATTACATGTGAAGCCTTATACTACCTTGGGCAGTCCATCCAGATGTATAAATTACCAGGAGCAAAAAAAGTCATCCACCATAGTAGATGCACCTGCTGTGGCCTGACTTTTGTCTGTGTAGTTTTCTATTTTGGATATGAAACATTAAAGGAATTATTCCATAATGATGAAGACTGGGACGAGATCCGTGAAATCCCCATCATAATCATCGAGTGGGTGATGCTTCTACTGATCCTGATAAACATCGTGACCTATTATTCCACCATGCAGAGGTTATTGTTGACCGTCTCCAGAAACAGCTGCACACTCTCTCTTAGAGTAAAAATTGATGACTTCGGGGTGTAGACCACCACGGGGGCCATCAAGTGGACTTCTGGGAGAGATACTGCACAGGACACGGAAAACATCTAAAGAAGAATAACTGGGGGACTACATATGGTGCCAGTAATCATGACACAATAATATGAGCTGGTGATATTACCTATACAAAAAAAAAATAAAAAAAAATTATAAAAAAATATTGGTGTGTGAAGTGTAATACCTAGTTAGAAAAACAGAATCAAATTCATCATTATAACCCCCCTCTGCATTACCCTGTTTATTATTTTTCAAGCAAGCACTTTGTTCTAATTCGTCCACTCTCTGGCGTGCTCCTTGTATAAGGGGTTTGGGATACCCTTTTTGTTTAAAACGATCCTCCAGGTTCTCTAGTTGTTGTAGGTATTTTTGTGTGGAAGAACAATTCCTTCGGATTCTTTTCATTTGACCGAATGGAATGTTCTTCTTCCATTATTTAAGATGGCAACTGTTAAAGTCGAGGTATCTGTTTGCATTCACCTCCTTAAAATAGTTGGCAGTATGCGAACAGCCATCCTGAATATAGATATTTAAATCCAGGAACTCACATTTTTTGGGGGACTGATGCAGCGCTGCCTTTGGCAATTTCTGGCTCTGCTATAGCGCTTTTTTTGAGGGGGCGTGTCGGCTGCCCCTTCATCTGGCGGTCAACCTGCGCCGCCGGGACGCAGCGCCGCCGGGACCGCCTGGAGGACGTCGCTCGCAACGGGACCACTCGGGACACCGCATGGTCGGGTAAGTGATGCCGGGGGATGGGTAAGGGACACTTAGCAGAGCGGTGTGTGTCCCGATCCCCGTGATCGGGACTTACACACCGCGCTGCTAAATATTCTGATAGCGAAACGCTGCTATTAGCTAGTCAGAGTTGACCAGCTGATAGCAGCGATCGCTGGGGGGGGGGGGTGGGGGATGAAACCCCCCGTGGTCGCATGGTAAGATGGCTGGCTATCAGTGATAGCCACCATCTTACCGGGCGCTGCGGGATGCCGCGAGTAGCGGCAAAAATGTTCATGACGTACCTGTATGTCATGGGTCGGGAACACCTTGCCACCCATGACGTACAGGTATGTCATAGGTCGGGAAGGGGTTAATGGTATAGAGAACTGTGTCTAGTGCATTAACTCTGATTTTTTGCCCATTGAAACCAGTAGGCCCATTGTGGTCTATGGGGAAAGCTGCTGAGTTGCCCATAGCAACCAATCAGATCGCTTCTTTCATTTTTGAAAAAGTCTCTGAAAAATGAAGGAAGTAATCTGATTGGTTGCTATGGGCAACTCAGAAACTTTTCCAGGAAAATATGCTGAGTTGCCCATAGCAACCAATCAGATCGCTTCTTTCATTTTGCAAAGGCATTGTGAAAAATGAAAGAAGCAATCTGGTTGCTATGGGCAACTGCACAACTCTTCCTCTACACTGGT
>NW_026608019.1:35000-94280 GCF_029499605.1 Hyla sarda | reverse complement strand
TCTCTTATCTGGCTTGCTCGCTCTCATATATGGCTGGCTCGCTCGCTCTCATATCTGGCTCGCTCGCTTGCTCTCTTGTCTTGCTCGCTCTCTTATCTGGCTTGCTCGCTCTCATATATGGCTGGCTCGCTTGCTCTCATATCTGGCTCGCTCGCTTGCTCTCTTGTCTGGCTTCCTCTGTTGTCTGGCTTGCTCTCTTATCTGGCTCGCTCGCTCTCATATCTGGCTCGCTCGCTTGCTCTCATGTCTGGCTCGCTCGCTCTCATATCTGGCTTTCTCGCTTGCTCTCTTGTCTGGCTCGCTCTCTTATCTGGCTCGCTCGCATATCTGGCTCGCTCGCTATCACATCTGGCTGGCTCGCTTGCTCTCATTTCTGTCTGGCTCGCTTGCTCTCATATCTGGCTCGCTCGCTTGCTCTCTTGTCTGGCTCGCTCTCATATCTGGCTAGCTCGCTTGCTCTCTTGTATTGCCCGCTCTCTTATCTGGCTCGCTCGCTCTCATATCTGGCTGGCTCGCTTGCTCTCATATCTGGCTCGCTCGCTTGCTCTCATATCTGGCTCGCTCGTTCTCCTGTCTGGCTCACTCTCATATCTGGATCGCTCGCTTGCTCTCATATCTGGCTCGCTCGCTTGCTTAATTGTCTGGCTCTCTCTTATCTTTCTTGCTCTCACATCTGGCTCACTCGCTTGCTCTCATATCTGGCTCGCTCGCTTGCTCTCTTGTCTGGCTTGCTCTCTTATCTGGCTCGCTCGCTCTCATATCTGGCTCGCTCGCTTGCTTTCATGTCTGGCTCGCTCGCTCTCATATCTGGCTCGCTTGCTTGCTCTCATGTCTGGCTCGCGCGCTTTCATATCTGGCTTTTTCGCTTGCTCTCTTGTCTGGTTCGCTCTCTTATCTGGCTCGCTCTCATATCTGGCTTGCTCACTTGCTCTCATATCTGGCTCGCTCGCTTGCTCTCTTGTCTGTCTCGCTCTCTTTTATGGCTCGCTCACATATCTGGCTCACTCGCTCTCAAATCTGGCTCGCTCGCTTGCTCTCATATCTGGCTTGCTCGCTTGCTCTCATATCCGGCTCGCTCGCTTGATCTCATATCTGGCTCGCTCGCTTGCTCTCTTATCTGGCTCGCTCGCATATCTGGCTAGCTTGCTCTCAAATCTGTCTCGCTCGCTTGCTCTCATATCTGGCTAGTTCGCTTGCTCTCTTGTCTTGCTCGCTCTCTTATCTGTCTCGCCCGCTCTCATATCTGGCTGGCTCGCTTGCTCTCTTGTCTGGCTCGCTCTTATCTGGCTTGCTCGCTTGCTCTCTTGTCTGGCTCGCTCTCTTATCTGGCTCGCTCGCATATCTTGCTCGCTCGCTCTCTTATCTGGCTCGCTCGCATATCTTGCTCGCTCGCTTGCTCTCTTGTCTGACTTGCTCTCTTATCTGTCTCGCTCTCACATCTGGCTCGCTCGCTTGCTCTCATATCTGGCTCGCTCGCTTGCTCTCTTGTCTGGCTCGCTCTCTTATCTGGCTTGCTTGCTAGCATATTTGGCTCACTCGCTTGCTCTCTTGTCTGGCTCGCTCTCTTATCTGGCTTGCTCGCTAGCATATCTGGCTCGCACGCTTGCTCTCTTGTCTGACTTGCTCTCTTATCTGGCTCGCTCGGTCTCATATCTGGCTCGCTCGCTTGCTCTCTTGTCTTGCTCGCTCTCTTATCTGGCTCGCTCGCTCTCATATCTGGCTGGCTTGCTTGCTCTCATATCTGGCTCGCTCGCCTGCTCTCATATCTGGCTCGCTCGCTCTCATATCTGGATCACTCGCTTGCTCTCATATCTGGCTCGCTCGCTTAATTATCAGGCTCGCTCTCTTATCTGCCTCGCTCTCTCTCACATCTGGCTTGCTCGCTTGCTCTCATATCTGGTTCGCTCGCTTGCTCTCTTGTCTGGCTCGCTCTCTTATCTGGCTCGCTCTCTTATCTGGCTCACTCGCATATCTGGCTCGCTCGCTCTCAAATCTGGCTGGCTTGCTTGCTCTCATATCTGGCTCGCTCGCTTGCTCTCATATCTGGCTCGCTCGCTTGCTCTCTTGTCTGTCTCGCTCTCTTTTATGGCTCGCTCACATATCTGGCTCACTCGCTCTCAAATCTGGCTCGCTCGCTTGCTCTCATATCTGGCTTGCTCGCTTGCTCTCATATCCGGCTCGCTCGCTTGATCTCATATCTGGCTCGCTCGCTTGCTCTCTTATCTGGCTCGCTCGCATATCTGGCTAGCTTGCTCTCAAATCTGTCTCGCTCGCTTGCTCTCATATCTGGCTAGTTCGCTTGCTCTCTTGTCTTGCTCGCTCTCTTATCTGTCTCGCTCGCTCTCATATCTGGCTGGCTCGCTTGCTCTCATATCTGGTTCGCTCGCTTGCTTTCTTGTCTGGCTTGCTCTTATCTGGCTTGCTCGCTTGCTCTCTTGTCTGGCTCGCTCTCTTATCTGGCTCGCTCGCATATCTTGCTCGCTCGCTCTCTTATCTGGCTCGCTCGCATATCTTGCTCGCTCGCTTGCTCTCTTGTCTGACTTGCTCTCTTATCTGTCTCGCTCTCACATCTGGCTCGCTCGCTTGCTCTCATATCTGGCTCACTCGCTTGCTCTCTTGTCTGGCTCGCTCACTTATCTGGCTTGCTTGCTAGCATATTTGGCTCACTCGCTTGCTCTCTTGTCTGGCTTGCTCTCTTATCTGTCTCGCTCGCTCTCATATCTGGCTCGCTCACTTGCTCTCATGTCTGGCTCGCTCGCTCTCATCTCTGGCTCGCTCGCTTGCTCTCATGTCTGGCTCGCTCGCTCTCATATCTGGCTTTCTCGTTTGCTCTCTTGTTTGGTTCGCTCTCTTATCTGGCTCGCTCTCTTATCTGGCTTGCTCTCATATCTGGCTCGCTCGCTTGCTCTCTTGTCTGGCTCGCTCTCATATCTGGCTCGCTCGCTCTCACATCTGTCCGGCTCGCTTGCTCTCATATCTGGCTCGCTCGCTCTCATATCTGGCTCGCTTGCTTGCTCTCTTGTCTGGTTCGCTCTCTTATCTGTCTCGCTCTCATATCTGGCTTGCTCGCTTGCTCTCATATCTGGCTCAATCGCTTGCTCTCAAATCTGGCTCGCTCGCTTGCTCTCATATCTGGCTAGCTCGCTTGCTCTCTTGTCTTGCTCGCTCTCTTATCTGGCTCGCTCGCTCTCATATCTGGCTGGCTCGCTTGCTCTCATATCTGGCTCGCTCGCTTGCTCTCATATCTGGCTCGCTCGCTCTCATGTCTGGCTCGCTCTCATATCTGGATCGCTCGCTTGCTCTCATATCTGGCTGGCTCGCTTGCTTAATTGTCTGTCTCGCTCTCTTATCTGCCTCGCTCTCTCTCACATCTGGCTTGCTCGCTTGCTCTCATATCTGGCTCGCTTGCTGCTCTCTTGTCTGGCTCACTGTCTTATCTGGCTCGCTCGCATATCTTGCTCGCGCACTCTCACATCTGGCTCGCTCGCTAGCATATCTGGCTCGCTCGCTTGCTCTCTTGTCTGGCTTGCTCTCTTATCTGTCTCGCTCTCACATCTGGCTCGCTCGCTTGCTCTCATATCTGGCTCGCTCGCTTGCTCTCTTGTCTGGCTCGCTCTCTTATCTGGCTTGCTCGCTAGCATATCTGGCTCGCTCGCTTGCTCTCTTGTCTGGCTTGCTCTCTTATCTGGCTCGCTCGCTCTCATGTCTGGCTCGCTCGCTTGCTCTCATGTCTGGCTTGCTCGCTCTCATCCTGCTTTCTCGCTTGCTCTCATGTCTGGTTCGCTCTCTTATCTGGCTTGCTCTCATATCTGGCTTGCTCGCTTGCTCTCATATCTGGCTCGCTCGCTTGCTCTCTTGTCTGGCTCGCTCTCTTATCTGGCTCGCTCGCATATCTGGCTCGCTCGCTCTCATATTTGGCTGGCTTGCTTGCTCTCATATCTGGCTCGCTCGCTTGCTCTCATATCTGGCTCGCTCGCTTGCTCTCTTGTCTGGCTCGCTCTCTTATCTGGCTCGCTCGCATATCTGGCTCGCTCGCTCTCACATCTAGCTGGCTCGCTTGCTCTCTTATCTGCCTCGCTCGCTTGCTCTCTTGTCTGGCTCGCTCTCTTATCTGGCTCGCTCTCATATCTGGCTTGCTAGCTTGCTCTCATATCTGGCTCGCTTGCTTTCTCTCTTGTCTGTCTCGCTCTCTTTTATGGCTCGCTCACATATCTGGCTCGCTCGCTCTCAAATCTGGCTCGCTCGCTTGCTCTCATATCTGGCTTGCTCGCTTGCTCTCATATCCGGCTCGCTCGCTTGCTCACATATCTGGCTCGCTCGCTTGCTCTCTTGTCTGGCTCGCTCTCTTATCTGGCTCGCTCGCATATCTGGCTCACTCCCTCTCAAATCTGGCTCGCTCGCTTGCTCTCATATCTGGCTAGTTTGCTTGCTCTCTTGTCTTGCTCGCTCTCTTATCTGGCTCGCTCGCTCTCATATCTGGCTGGCTCGGTCGTTCTCATATCTGGCTGGCTCGCTTGCTCTCATATCGGGCTCGCTCGCTTGCTCTCTTGTCTGGCTCGCTCTCTTATCTGGCTTGCTCGCTAGCATATCTGGCTCGCGCGCTTGCTCTCTTGTCTGGCTTGCTCTCTTATCTGGCTCGCTCGCTCTCATATCTGGCTGGCTCGCTTGCTCTCTTGTCTTGCTCGCTCTCTTATCTGGCTCGCTCGCTCTCATATCTGGCTGGCTCGCTTGCTCTCATATCTGGCTCGCTCGCTTGCTCTCATATCTGGCTCGCTCGCTCTCATGTCTGGCTCGCTCTTATATCTGGCTCGCTCGCTTGCTCTCATATCTGGCTCGCTCGCTTGCTTAATTGTCTGGCTCGCTCTATTATCTGCCTCGCTCTCTCTCACATCTGGCTTGCTCGCTTGCTCTCATATCTGGCTCGCTCGATTGCTTTCTTGTCTGGCTCGCTCTCTTATCTGGCTCGCTCGCATATCTGGCTCGCTCGCTCTCACATCTGGCTGGCTTGCTTGTGCTCATATCTGGCTCGCTCGCTTGCTCTCATATCTGGCTCGCTCGCTTGCTCTCTTGTCTGGCTCGCTCTCTTATCTGGCTCGCTCGCCTATCTGGCTCGCTCGCTCTCACATCGAGCTGGCTCGCTTGCTCTCATATCTGGCTCGCTCGCCTGCTCTCTTGTCTGGCTCGCTCTCTTATCTGGCTCGCTCTTATATCTGGCTTGCTAGCTTGCTCTCATATCTGACTCGCTCGCTTGCTCTCTTGTCTGTCTCGCTCTCTTTTATGGCTCGCTCACATATCTGGCTCGCTCGCTCTCAAATCTGGCTCGCTCGCTCTCAAATCTGGCTCGCTCGCTTGCTCTCATATCTGGCTTGCTCGCTTTCTCTCATATCCGGCTCGCTCGCTTGCTCTCATGTCTGGCTCGCTCGCTTGCTCTCTTGTCTGGCTCGCTCTCTTATCTGGCTCGCTCGCATATCTGGCTCGCTTGCTCTCAAATCTGGCTCGCTCGCTTGCTCTCATATATGGCTAGTTCGCTTGCTCTCTTGTATTGCTCCCTCTCTTATCTGGCTCGCTCGCTCTCATATCTGGCTGGCTCGCTTGCTCTCATATCTGGCTCGCTCGCTTGCTCTCTTGTCTGGCTCGCTCTCTTATCTGGCTTGCTCGATAGCATATCTGGCTCGCACGCTTGCTCTCTTGTCTGGCTTGCTCTCTTATCTGGCTCGCTCGGTCTCATATCTGGCTCGCTCGCTTGCTCTCATGTCTGGCTCGCTCGCTCTCATATCATGGTTTCTCGCTTGCTCTCTTGTCTGGCTCGCTCTCTTATCTGGCTTGCTCGCTTGTCTGGCTCGCTCGCATATCTTGCTCGCTCGCTTGCTCTCTTGTCTGACTTGCTCTCTTATCTTTCTTGCTCTCACATCTGGCTCACTCGCTTGCTCTCATATCTGGCTCGCTCGCTTGCTCTCTTGTCTGGCTCGCTCTTATCTGGCTTGCTCGCTAGCATATCTGGCTCGCTCGCTTGCTCTCTTGTCTGGCTTGCTCTCTTATCTGGCTCGCTCGCTCTCATATCTGGCTCGCTCGCTTGCTTTCATGTCTGGCTCGCTCGCTCTCATATCTGGCTCGCTTGCTTGCTCTCATGTCTGGCTCGCGCGCTTTCATATCTGGCTTTCTCGCTTGCTCTCTTGTCTGGTTCGCTCTCTTATCTGGCTCGCTCTCATATCTGGCTTGCTCGCTTGCTCTCATATCTGGCTCGCTCGCTTGCTCTCTTGTCTGGCTCGCTCTCTTATCTGGCTCGCTCGCATATCTGGCTCGCTCGCTTTCACATCTGGCTGGCTCGCTTGCTCTCATATCTGGCTCGCTCGCTCTCATATCTGGCTCGCTTGCTTGCTCTCTTGTCTTGCTCGCTCTCTTATCTGGCTTGCTCGCTCTCATATATGGCTGGCTCGCTCGCTCTCATATCTGGCTCGCTCGCTTGCTCTCTTGTCTTGCTCGCTCTCTTATCTGGCTTGCTCGCTCTCATATATGGCTGGCTCGCTTGCTCTCATATCTGGCTCGCTCGCTTGCTCTCTTGTCTGGCTTCCTCTGTTGTCTGGCTTGCTCTCTTATCTGGCTCGCTCGCTCTCATATCTGGCTCGCTCGCTTGCTCTCATGTCTGGCTCGCTCGCTCTCATATCTGGCTTTCTCGCTTGCTCTCTTGTCTGGCTCGCTCTCTTATCTGGCTCGCTCGCATATCTGGCTCGCTCGCTCTCACATCTGGCTGGCTCGCTTGCTCTCATTTCTGTCTGGCTCGCTTGCTCTCATATCTGGCTCGCTCGCTTGCTCTCTTGTCTGGCTCGCTCTCATATCTGGCTAGCTCGCTTGCTCTCTTGTATTGCCCGCTCTCTTATCTGGCTCGCTCGCTCTCATATCTGGCTGGCTCGCTTGCTCTCATATCTGGCTCGCTCGCTTGCTCTCATATCTGGCTCGCTCGTTCTCCTGTCTGGCTCACTCTCATATCTGGATCGCTCGCTTGCTCTCATATCTGGCTCGCTCGCTTGCTTAATTGTCTGGCTCTCTCTTATCTTTCTTGCTCTCACATCTGGCTCACTCGCTTGCTCTCATATCTGGCTCGCTCGCTTGCTCTCTTGTCTGGCTTGCTCTCTTATCTGGCTCGCTCGCTCTCATATCTGGCTGGCTCGCTTGCTCTCATATCTGGCTCGCTCGCTTGCTCTCATATCTGGCTCGCTCGCTCTCATGTCTGGCTCGCTCTCTTATCTGGATCGCTTGCTTGCTCTCATATCTGGCTCGCTCGCTTGCTTAATTGTCTGGCTCGCTCTCTTATCTGCCTCGCTCTCTCTCAAATCTGGCTTGCTCACTTGCTTTCATATCCGGCTCGCTCGCTTGCTCTCTTGTCTGGCTCGCTCTCTTATCTGGCTCGCTCGCATATCTGGCTTGCTAGCTTGCTCTCATATCTGACTCGCTCGCTTGCTCTCTTGTCTGTATCGCTCTCTTTTATGGCTCGCTCACATATCTGGCTCGCTCGCTCTCAAATCTGGCTCGGTAGCTCTCAAATCTGGCTCGCTCGCTTACTCTCATATCTGGCTTGCTCGCTTGCTCTCATATCCGGCTCGCTCGCTTGCTCTCATATCTGGCTCGCTCGCTTGCTCTCTTGTCTGGCTCGCTCTCTTATCTGGCTCGCTCGCATATCTGGCTCGCTCGCTCTCAAATCTGGCTCGCTCGCTTGCTCTCATATCTTGCTAGTTCGCTTGCTCTCTTGTCTTGCTCGCTCTCTTATCTGGCTCGCTCGCTCTCATATCTGGCTGGCTCGCTTGTTCTCATATCTGGCTCGCTCGCTTGCTCTCTTGTTTGGCTCGCTCTCTTATCTGGCTTGCTCGCTTGCTCTCTTGTCTGGCTCGCTCTCTTATCTGGCTCGCTAGCTTGCTTAATTGTCTGGCTCGGTCTCTTATCTGCCTCGTTCTCTCTCACATCTGGCTTTCCTGCTTGCTCTCATATCTGGCTCGCTCGCTGCTCTCTTGTCTGGCTCGCTCTCTTATCTGGCTCGCTCGCATATCTTGCTCGCTCGCTCTCACATCTGGCTCGCTCGCTTGCTCTCATATCTGGCTCGCTCGCTTAATCTCTTGTCTGGCTCGCTCTCTTATCTGGCTTGCTCACTAGCAAATCTGGCTCGCTCGCTTGCTCTCTTGTCTGGCTTGCTCTCTTACCTGTCTCGCTCTCACATCTGGCTCGCTCGCTTGCTCTCATATCTGGCTCGCTCGCTTAATCTCTTGTCTGGCTCGCTCTCTTATCTGGCTTGCTCACTAGCAAATCTGGCTCGCTCGCTTGCTCTCTTGTCTGGCTTGCTCTCTTACCTGTCTCACTCTCACATCTGGTTCGCTCGCTTGCTCTCATATCTGGCTCGCTCGCTGCTCTCTTGTCTGGCTCGCTCTCTTACCTGGCTGGCTCGCATAACTTGCTCGCTCGCTCTCACATCTGGCTCGCTCGCTTGCTCTCATATCTGGCTCGCTCGTTTAATCTCTTGTCTGGCTCGCTCTCTTATCTGGCTTGCTCACTAGCAAATCTGGCTCGCTCGCTTGCTCTCTTGTCTGGCTTGCTCTCTTACCTGTCTCGCTCTCACATCTGGCTCGCTCGCTTGCTCTCATATCTGGCTCGCTCGCTTGCTCTCTTGTCTGGCTCGCTCTCTTATCTGGCTTGCTTGCTAGCATATCTGGCTCGCTCGCTTGCTCTCTTGTCTGGCTTGCTCTCTTATCTGTCTCGCTCGCTCTCATATCTGGCTCGCTCACTTCCTCTCATGTCTGGCTCGCTCGCTCTCATCTCTGGCTCGCTCGCTTGCCCTTATGTCTGGCTCGCTCGCTCTCATATATGGCTTTCTTGCTTGCTCTCTTGTCTGGTTCGCTCTCTTATCTGGCTCGCTTTAATATCTGGCTTGCTCTCATATCTGGCTCGCTCGCTTGCTCTCTTGTCTGGCTCGCTCTCTTATCTGGCTCGCTCGCATATCTGGCTCGCTCACTTTCACATCTCGCCGGCTCGCTTGCTTTCATATCTGGCTCGCTCGCTCACATATCTGGCTCGCTCGATTGCTCTCTTGTCTGGTTCGCTCTCTTATCTGTCTCGCTCTCATATCTGGCTCACTCGCTTGCTCTCAAATCTGGCTCGCTCGCTTGCTCTCATATCTGGCTAGCACACTTGCTCTCTTGTCTTGCTCGCTCTCTTATCTGGCTCGCTCGCTCTCATATCTGGCTGGCTCGTCTGCTCTCATATCTGGCTCGCTCGCTTGCTCTCATATCTGGCTCGCTCGCTCTCATGTCTGGCTCGCTCTCATATCTAGATCGCTCGCTTGCTCTCATATCTGGCTCGCTCACTTTCATGTCTGGCTCGCTCTCATATCTGGATCGCTCGCTTGCTCTCATATCTGGCTGGCTCGCTTGCTTAATTGTCTGGCTCGCTCTCTTATCTGCCTCGCTCTCTTTCACATCTGGCTTGCTCGCTTGCTCTCATATCTGGCTCGCTCGCTGCTCTCTTGTCTGGCTCGCTGTCTTATCTGGCTCGCTCGCATATCTTGCTCGCTCACTCTCACATCTGGCTCGCTCGCTTGCTCTCATATCTGGCTCGCTTGCTTGCTCTCTTGTCTGGCTTGCTCTCTTATCTGGCTTGCTCGCTAGCATATCTGGCTCGCTCACTTGCTCTCTTGTCTGGCTTACTCTCTTATCTGTCTCGCTCTCAAATCTGGCTCGCTCGCTTGCTCTCATATCTGGCTCGCTCGCTTGCTCTCTTGTCTGGCTTGCTCTCTTATCTGGCTTGCTCGCTAGCATATCTGCCTCGCTCGCTTGCTCTCTTATCTGGCTCGCTCGCTCTCATGTCTGGCTTGCTCGCTTGCTCTCATATCTGGCTCGCTCGCTTGCTCTCTTGTCTGGCTCGCTCTCTTATCTGGCTCGCTCGCATATCTGGCTCGCTCGCTCTCACATCTGGCTGGCTTGCTTGCTCTCGTATCTGGCTCGCTCGCTTGCTCTCATATCTGGCTCGCTCGCTTGCTCTCTTATCTGGCTCGCTCTCTTATCTGGCTCGCTCGCATATCTGGCTCGCTCGCTCTCCCATCTAGCTGGCTCGCTTGCTCTCATATCTGGCTCGCTCGCTTGCTCTCTTGTCTGGCTCGCTCTCTTATCTGTCTCTCTCTCATATTTGGCTTGCTAGCTTGCTCTCATATCTGGCTTGCTCGCTTGCTCTCTTGTCTGTCTCGCTCTCTTTTATGGCTCGCTCGCATATCTGGCTCGCTCGCTCTCAAATCTGGCTCGCTCGCTCTCAAATATGGCTCGCTCGCTTGCTCTCATATCTGGCTTGCTCGCTTGCTCTCATCCGGCTCGCTCGCTTGCTCTCATATCTGGCTCGCTCGCTTGCTCTCTTGTCTTGCTCGCTCTCTTATCTGGCTCGCTCGCATATCTGACTCGCTCGCTTGCTCTCATATCTGGCTAGTTCGCTTGCTCTCTTGTCTGGCTCGCTCTCTTATCTGGCTTGCTCGCTAGCATATCTGGCTCGCACGCTTGCTGTCTTGTCTGACTTGCTCTCTTATCTGGCTCGCTCGGTCTCAGATCTGGCTCGCTCGCTTGCTCTCTTGTCTTGCTCGCTCTCTTATCTGGCTCGCTCGCTCTCATATCTGGCTGGCTTGCTTGCTCTCATATCTGGCTCGCTCGCTTGCTCTCATATCTGGCTCGCTCGCTCTCATGTCTGGCTCGCTCTCATATCTGGATCACTCGCTTGCTCTCATATCTGGCTCGCTCGCTTAATTGTCAGGCTCGCTCTCTTATCTGCCTCGCTCTCTCTCATATCTGGCTCGCTCGCTTGCTCTCTTGTCTGGCTCGCTCTCTTATCTGGCTCGCTCTCTTATCTGGCTCACTCGCATATCTGGCTCGCTCGCTCTCAAATCTGGCTGGCTTGCTTGCTCTCATATCTGGCTCGCTCGCTTGCTCTCATATCTGGCTCGCTCGCTTGCTCTCTTGTCTGTCTCGCTCTCTTTTATGGCTCGCTCACATATCTGGCTCACTCGCTCTCAAATCTGGCTGGCTTGCTTGCTCTCATATCTGGCTCGCTCGCTTGCTCTCATATCTGGCTCGCTCGCTCTCATGTCTGGCTCGCTCTCATATCTGGATCACTCGCTTGCTCTCATATCTGGCTCGCTCGCTTAATTGTCAGGCTCGCTCTCTTATCTGCCTCGCTCTCTCTCATATCTGGCTCGCTCGCTTGCTCTCTTGTCTGGCTCGCTCTCTTATCTGGCTCGCTCTCTTATCTGGCTCACTCGCATATCTGGCTCGCTCGCTCTCAAATCTGGCTGGCTTGCTTGCTCTCATATCTGGCTCGCTCGCTTGCTCTCATATCTGGCTCGCTCGCTTGCTCTCTTGTCTGTCTCGCTCTCTTTTATGGCTCGCTCACATATCTGGCTCACTCGCTCTCAAATCTGGCTCGCTCGCTTGCTCTCATATCTGGCTTGCTCGCTTGCTCTCATATCAGGCTCGCTCGCTTGATCTCATATCTGGCTCGCTCGCTTGCTCTCTTATCTGGCTCGCTCGCATATCTGGCTAGCTTGCTCTCAAATCTGTCTCGCTCGCTTGCTCTCATATCTGGCTAGTTCGCTTGCTCTCTTGTCTTGCTCGCTCTCTTATCTGTCTCGCCCGCTCTCATATCTGGCTGGCTCGCTTGCTCTCATATCTGGTTCGCTCGCTTGCTTTCTTGTCTGGCTCGCTCTTATCTGGCTTGCTCGCTTGTTCTCTTGTCTGGCTCGCTCTCTTATCTGGCTCGCTCGCATATCTTGCTCGCTCGCTCTCTTATCTGGCTCGCTCGCATATCTTGCTCGCTCGCTTGCTCTCTTGTCTGACTTGCTCTCTTATCTGTCTCGCTCTCACATCTGGCTCGCTCGCTTGCTCTCATATCTGGCTCGCTCGCTTGCTCTCTTGTCTGGCTCGCTCTCTTATCTGGCTTGCTTGCTAGCATATTTGGCTCACTCGCTTGCTCTCTTGTCTGGCTCGCTCTCTTATCTGGCTCGCTCGCATATCTGGCTCGCTCGCTTTCACATCTGGCCGGCTCGCTTGCTTTCATATCTGGCTCGCTCGCTCACATATCTGGCTCGCTCGATTGCTCTCTTGTCTGGTTCGCTCTCTTATCTGTCTCGCTCTCATATCTGGCTCACTCGCTTGCTCTCAAATCTGGCTCGCTCGCTTGCTCTCATATCTGGCTAGCTCGCTTGCTCTCTTGTCTTGCTCGCTCTCTTATCTGGCTCGCTCGCTCTCATATCTGGCTGGCTCGCCTGCTCTCATATCTGGCTCGCTCGCTTGCTCTCATATCTGGCTCGCTCGCTCTCATGTCTGGCTCGCTCTCATATCTGGATCGCTCGCTTGCTCTCATATCTGGCTGGCTCGCTTGCTTAATTGTCTGGCCCGCTCTCTTATCTGCCTCGCTCTCTCTCACATCTGGCTTGCTCCCTTGCTCTCATATCTTGCTCGCTCGCTGCTCTCTTGTCTGGCTCGCTGTCTTATCTGGCTCGCTCGCATATCTTGCTCGCTCACTCTCAAATCTGGCTCGCTCGCTTGCTCTCATATCTGGCTCGCTCGCTTGCTCTCTTGTCTGGCTTGCTCTCTTATCTGGCTTGCTCGCTAGCATATCTGGCTCGCTCACTTGCTCTCTTGTCTGGCTTGCTCTCTTATCTGTCTCGCTCTCACATCTGGCTCGCTCGCTTGCTCTCATATCTGGCTAGCTCGCTTGCTCTCTTGTCTGGCTTGCTCTCTTATCTGGCTTGCTCGCTAGCATATCTGCCTCGCTCGCTTGCTCTCTTATCTGGCTCGCTCGCTCTCATGTCTGGCTTGCTCGCTTGCTCTCATATCTGGCTCGCTCGCTTGCTCTCTTGTCTGGCTCGCTCTCTTATCTGGCTCGCTCGCATATCTGGCTCGCTCGCTCTCACATCTGGCTGGCTTGCTTGCTCTCGTATCTGGCTCGCTCGCTTGCTCTCATATCTGGCTCGCTCGCTTGCTCTCTTATCTGGCTCGCTCTCTTATCTGGCTCGCTCGCATATCTGGCTCGCTCGCTCTCACATCTAGCTGGCTCGCTTGCTCTCATATCTGGCTCGCTCGCTTGCTCTCTTGTCTGGCTCGCTCTCTTATCTGTCTCTCTCTCATATCTGGCTTGCTAGCTTGCTCTCATATCTGGCTTGCTCGCTTGCTCTCTTGTCTGTCTCGCTCTCTTTTATGGCTCGCTCGCATATCTGGCTCGCTCGCTCTCAAATCTGGCTCGCTCGCTCTCAAATATGGCTCGCTCGCTTGCTCTCATATCTGGCTCGCTCGCTTGCTCTCATATCTGGCTCGCTCGCTTGCTCTCTTGTCTTGCTCGCTCTCTTATCTGGCTCGCTCGCATATCTGGCTCGCTCGCTTGCTCTCATATCTGGCTAGTTCGCTTGCTCTCTTGTCTGGCTCGCTCTCTTATCTGGCTTGCTCGCTAGCATATCTGGCTCGCACGCTTGCTCTCTTGTCTGACTTGCTCTCTTATCTGGCTCGCTCGCATATCTGGCTCGCTCGCTCTCACATCTGGCTGGCTTGCTTGCTCTCGTATCTGGCTCGCTCGCTCGCTCTCATATCTGGCTGGCTTGCTTGCTCTCATATCTGGCTCGCTCGCCTGCTCTCATATCTGGTTCGCTCGCTTGCTCTTTTGTCTGGCTCGTTATCTTATCTGGCTTGCTCGCTAGAATATCTGGCTCGCACGCTTGCTCTCTTGTCTGGCTCGCTCTCTTATCTGGCTTGCTCGCTAGCATAACTGGCTCGCTCGCTTGCTCTCTTGTCTGGCTTGCTCTCTTATCTGGCTCGCTCGCTCTCATATCTGGCTCGCTCGCTTGCTCTCATGTCTGGCTCGCTCGCTCTCATATCTGGCTCGCTCGCTTGCTCTCATGTCTGGCTCGCTTGCTCACATATCTGGCTTTCTCGCTTGCTCTCTTGTCTGGTTCGCTCTTCTATCTGGCTCGCTCTCATATCTGGCTTGCTCGCTTGCTCTCATATCTGGCTTGCTCGCTTGCTCTCTTGTCTGGCTCGCTCTCTTATCTGGCTTGCTTGCTAGCATATCTGGCTGGCTCGCTTGCTCTCTTGTCTGGCTTGCTCTCTTATCTGGCTCGCTGGCTCTCTTATCTGGCTCGCTCGCTTGCTCTCTTGTCTTGCTCGCTCTCTTATCTGGCTCGCTCGCTCTCATATCTGGCTGGCTCGCTTGCTCTCATATCTGGCTCGCTCGCTTGCTCTCATATCTGGCTCGCTCGCTCTCATGTCTGGCTCGCTCTCTTATCTGGATCGCTTGCTTGCTCTCATATCTGGCTCGCTCGCTTGCTTAATTGTCTGGCTCGCTCTCTTATCTGCCTCGCTCTCTCTCAAATCTGGCTTGCTCACTTGCTTTCATATCCGGCTCGCTCGCTTGCTCTCTTGTCTGGCTCGCTCTCTTATCTGGCTCGCTCGCATATCTGGCTTGCTAGCTTGCTCTCATATCTGACTCGCTCGCTTGCTCTCTTGTCTGTATCGCTCTCTTTTATGGCTCGCTCACATATCTGGCTCGCTCGCTCTCAAATCTGGCTCGGTAGCTCTCAAATCTGGCTCGCTCGCTTACTCTCATATCTGGCTTGCTCGCTTGCTCTCATATCCGGCTCGCTCGCTTGCTCTCATATCTGGCTCGCTCGCTTGCTCTCTTGTCTGGCTCGCTCTCTTATCTGGCTCGCTCGCATATCTGGCTCGCTCGCTCTCAAATCTGGCTCGCTCGCTTGCTCTCATATCTTGCTAGTTCGCTTGCTCTCTTGTCTTGCTCGCTCTCTTATCTGGCTCGCTCGCTCTCATATCTGGCTGGCTCGCTTGTTCTCATATCTGGCTCGCTCGCTTGCTCTCTTGTTTGGCTCGCTCTCTTATCTGGCTTGCTCGCTTGCTCTCTTGTCTGGCTCGCTCTCTTATCTGGCTCGCTAGCTTGCTTAATTGTCTGGCTCGGTCTCTTATCTGCCTCGTTCTCTCTCACATCTGGCTTTCCTGCTTGCTCTCATATCTGGCTCGCTCGCTGCTCTCTTGTCTGGCTCGCTCTCTTATCTGGCTCGCTCGCATATCTTGCTCGCTCGCTCTCACATCTGGCTCGCTCGCTTGCTCTCATATCTGGCTCGCTCGCTTAATCTCTTGTCTGGCTCGCTCTCTTATCTGGCTTGCTCACTAGCAAATCTGGCTCGCTCGCTTGCTCTCTTGTCTGGCTTGCTCTCTTACCTGTCTCGCTCTCACATCTGGCTCGCTCGCTTGCTCTCATATCTGGCTCGCTCGCTTAATCTCTTGTCTGGCTCGCTCTCTTATCTGGCTTGCTCACTAGCAAATCTGGCTCGCTCGCTTGCTCTCTTGTCTGGCTTGCTCTCTTACCTGTCTCACTCTCACATCTGGTTCGCTCGCTTGCTCTCATATCTGGCTCGCTCGCTGCTCTCTTGTCTGGCTCGCTCTCTTACCTGGCTGGCTCGCATAACTTGCTCGCTCGCTCTCACATCTGGCTCGCTCGCTTGCTCTCATATCTGGCTCGCTCGTTTAATCACTTGTCTGGCTCGCTCTCTTATCTGGCTTGCTCACTAGCAAATCTGGCTCGCTCGCTTGCTCTCTTGTCTGGCTTGCTCTCTTACCTGTCTCGCTCTCACATCTGGCTCGCTCGCTTGCTCTTATATCTGGCTCGCTCGCTTGCTCTCTTGTCTGGCTCGCTCTCTTATCTGGCTTGCTTGCTAGCATATCTGGCTCGCTCGCTTGCTCTCTTGTCTGGCTTGCTCTCTTATCTGTCTCGCTCGCTCTCATATCTGGCTCGCTCACTTCCTCTCATGTCTGGCTCGCTCGCTCTCATCTCTGGCTCGCTCGCTTGCCCTTATGTCTGGCTCGCTCGCTCTCATATATGGCTTTCTTGCTTGCTCTCTTGTCTGGTTCGCTCTCTTATCTGGCTCGCTTTAATATCTGGCTTGCTCTCATATCTGGCTCGCTCGCTTGCTCTCTTGTCTGGCTCGCTCTCTTATCTGGCTCGCTCGCATATCTGGCTCGCTCACTTTCACATCTCGCCGGCTCGCTTGCTTTCATATCTGGCTCGCTCGCTCACATATCTGGCTCGCTCGATTGCTCTCTTGTCTGGTTCGCTCTCTTATCTGTCTCGCTCTCATATCTGGCTCACTCGCTTGCTCTCAAATCTGGCTCGCTCGCTTGCTCTCATATCTGGCTAGCACACTTGCTCTCTTGTCTTGCTCGCTCTCTTATCTGGCTCGCTCGCTCTCATATCTGGCTGGCTCGTCTGCTCTCATATCTGGCTCGCTCGCTTGCTCTCATATCTGGCTCGCTCGCTCTCATGTCTGGCTCGCTCTCATATCTAGATCGCTCGCTTGCTCTCATATCTGGCTCGCTCACTTTCATGTCTGGCTCGCTCTCATATCTGGATCGCTCGCTTGCTCTCATATCTGGCTGGCTCGCTTGCTTAATTGTCTGGCTCGCTCTCTTATCTGCCTCGCTCTCTTTCACATCTGGCTTGCTCGCTTGCTCTCATATCTGGCTCGCTCGCTGCTCTCTTGTCTGGCTCGCTGTCTTATCTGGCTCGCTCGCATATCTTGCTCGCTCACTCTCACATCTGGCTCGCTCGCTTGCTCTCATATCTGGCTCGCTTGCTTGCTCTCTTGTCTGGCTTGCTCTCTTATCTGGCTTGCTCGCTAGCATATCTGGCTCGCTCACTTGCTCTCTTGTCTGGCTTACTCTCTTATCTGTCTCGCTCTCAAATCTGGCTCGCTCGCTTGCTCTCATATCTGGCTCGCTCGCTTGCTCTCTTGTCTGGCTTGCTCTCTTATCTGGCTTGCTCGCTAGCATATCTGCCTCGCTCGCTTGCTCTCTTATCTGGCTCGCTCGCTCTCATGTCTGGCTTGCTCGCTTGCTCTCATATCTGGCTCGCTCGCTTGCTCTCTTGTCTGGCTCGCTCTCTTATCTGGCTCGCTCGCATATCTGGCTCGCTCGCTCTCACATCTGGCTGGCTTGCTTGCTCTCGTATCTGGCTCGCTCGCTTGCTCTCATATCTGGCTCGCTCGCTTGCTCTCTTATATGGCTCGCTCTCTTATCTGGCTCGCTCGCATATCTGGCTCGCTCGCTCTCCCATCTAGCTGGCTCGCTTGCTCTCATATCTGGCTCGCTCGCTTGCTCTCTTGTCTGGCTCGCTCTCTTATCTGTCTCTCTCTCATATTTGGCTTGCTAGCTTGCTCTCATATCTGGCTTGCTCGCTTGCTCTCTTGTCTGTCTCGCTCTCTTTTATGGCTCGCTCGCATATCTGGCTCGCTCGCTCTCAAATCTGGCTCGCTCGCTCTCAAATATGGCTCGCTCGCTTGCTCTCATATCTGGCTTGCTCGCTTGCTCTCATCCGGCTCGCTCGCTTGCTCTCATATCTGGCTCGCTCGCTTGCTCTCTTGTCTTGCTCGCTCTCTTATCTGGCTCGCTCGCATATCTGACTCGCTCGCTTGCTCTCATATCTGGCTAGTTCGCTTGCTCTCTTGTCTGGCTCGCTCTCTTATCTGGCTTGCTCGCTAGCATATCTGGCTCGCACGCTTGCTGTCTTGTCTGACTTGCTCTCTTATCTGGCTCGCTCGGTCTCAGATCTGGCTCGCTCGCTTGCTCTCTTGTCTTGCTCGCTCTCTTATCTGGCTCGCTCGCTCTCATATCTGGCTGGCTTGCTTGCTCTCATATCTGGCTCGCTCGCTTGCTCTCATATCTGGCTCGCTCGCTCTCATGTCTGGCTCGCTCTCATATCTGGATCACTCGCTTGCTCTCATATCTGGCTCGCTCGCTTAATTGTCAGGCTCGCTCTCTTATCTGCCTCGCTCTCTCTCATATCTGGCTCGCTCGCTTGCTCTCTTGTCTGGCTCGCTCTCTTATCTGGCTCGCTCTCTTATCTGGCTCACTCGCATATCTGGCTCGCTCGCTCTCAAATCTGGCTGGCTTGCTTGCTCTCATATCTGGCTCGCTCGCTTGCTCTCATATCTGGCTCGCTCGCTTGCTCTCTTGTCTGTCTCGCTCTCTTTTATGGCTCGCTCACATATCTGGCTCACTCGCTCTCAAATCTGGCTGGCTTGCTTGCTCTCATATCTGGCTCGCTCGCTTGCTCTCATATCTGGCTCGCTCGCTCTCATGTCTGGCTCGCTCTCATATCTGGATCACTCGCTTGCTCTCATATCTGGCTCGCTCGCTTAATTGTCAGGCTCGCTCTCTTATCTGCCTCGCTCTCTCTCATATCTGGCTCGCTCGCTTGCTCTCTTGTCTGGCTCGCTCTCTTATCTGGCTCGCTCTCTTATCTGGCTCACTCGCATATCTGGCTCGCTCGCTCTCAAATCTGGCTGGCTTGCTTGCTCTCATATCTGGCTCGCTCGCTTGCTCTCATATCTGGCTCGCTCGCTTGCTCTCTTGTCTGTCTCGCTCTCTTTTATGGCTCGCTCACATATCTGGCTCACTCGCTCTCAAATCTGGCTCGCTCGCTTGCTCTCATATCTGGCTTGCTCGCTTGCTCTCATATCAGGCTCGCTCGCTTGATCTCATATCTGGCTCGCTCGCTTGCTCTCTTATCTGGCTCGCTCGCATATCTGGCTAGCTTGCTCTCAAATCTGTCTCGCTCGCTTGCTCTCATATCTGGCTAGTTCGCTTGCTCTCTTGTCTTGCTCGCTCTCTTATCTGTCTCGCCCGCTCTCATATCTGGCTGGCTCGCTTGCTCTCATATCTGGTTCGCTCGCTTGCTTTCTTGTCTGGCTCGCTCTTATCTGGCTTGCTCGCTTGTTCTCTTGTCTGGCTCGCTCTCTTATCTGGCTCGCTCGCATATCTTGCTCGCTCGCTCTCTTATCTGGCTCGCTCGCATATCTTGCTCGCTCGCTTGCTCTCTTGTCTGACTTGCTCTCTTATCTGTCTCGCTCTCACATCTGGCTCGCTCGCTTGCTCTCATATCTGGCTCGCTCGCTTGCTCTCTTGTCTGGCTCGCTCTCTTATCTGGCTTGCTTGCTAGCATATTTGGCTCACTCGCTTGCTCTCTTGTCTGGCTCGCTCTCTTATCTGGCTCGCTCGCATATCTGGCTCGCTCGCTTTCACATCTGGCCGGCTCGCTTGCTTTCATATCTGGCTCGCTCGCTCACATATCTGGCTCGCTCGATTGCTCTCTTGTCTGGTTCGCTCTCTTATCTGTCTCGCTCTCATATCTGGCTCACTCGCTTGCTCTCAAATCTGGCTCGCTCGCTTGCTCTCATATCTGGCTAGCTCGCTTGCTCTCTTGTCTTGCTCGCTCTCTTATCTGGCTCGCTCGCTCTCATATCTGGCTGGCTCGCCTGCTCTCATATCTGGCTCGCTCGCTTGCTCTCATATCTGGCTCGCTCGCTCTCATGTCTGGCTCGCTCTCATATCTGGATCGCTCGCTTGCTCTCATATCTGGCTGGCTCGCTTGCTTAATTGTCTGGCCCGCTCTCTTATCTGCCTCGCTCTCTCTCACATCTGGCTTGCTCCCTTGCTCTCATATCTTGCTCGCTCGCTGCTCTCTTGTCTGGCTCGCTGTCTTATCTGGCTCGCTCGCATATCTTGCTCGCTCACTCTCAAATCTGGCTCGCTCGCTTGCTCTCATATCTGGCTCGCTCGCTTGCTCTCTTGTCTGGCTTGCTCTCTTATCTGGCTTGCTCGCTAGCATATCTGGCTCGCTCACTTGCTCTCTTGTCTGGCTTGCTCTCTTATCTGTCTCGCTCTCACATCTGGCTCGCTCGCTTGCTCTCATATCTGGCTAGCTCGCTTGCTCTCTTGTCTGGCTTGCTCTCTTATCTGGCTTGCTCGCTAGCATATCTGCCTCGCTCGCTTGCTCTCTTATCTGGCTCGCTCGCTCTCATGTCTGGCTTGCTCGCTTGCTCTCATATCTGGCTCGCTCGCTTGCTCTCTTGTCTGGCTCGCTCTCTTATCTGGCTCGCTCGCATATCTGGCTCGCTCGCTCTCACATCTGGCTGGCTTGCTTGCTCTCGTATCTGGCTCGCTCGCTTGCTCTCATATCTGGCTCGCTCACTTGCTCTCTTATCTGGCTCGCTCTCTTATCTGGCTCGCTCGCATATCTGGCTCGCTCGCTCTCACATCTAGCTGGCTCGCTTGCTCTCATATCTGGCTCGCTCGCTTGCTCTCTTGTCTGGCCCGCTCTCTTATCTGTCTCTCTCTCATATCTGGCTTGCTAGCTTGCTCTCATATCTGGCTTGCTCGCTTGCTCTCTTGTCTGTCTCGCTCTCTTTTATGGCTCGCTCGCATATCTGGCTCGCTCGCTCTCAAATCTGGCTCGCTCGCTCTCAAATATGGCTCGCTCGCTTGCTCTCATATCTGGCTTGCTCGCTTGCTCTCATATCCGGCTCGCTCGCTTGCTCTCATATCTGGCTCGCTCGCTTGCTCTCTTGTCTTGCTCGCTCTCTTATCTGGCTCGCTCGCATATCTGGCTCGCTCGCTTGCTCTCATATCTGGCTAGTTCGCTTGCTCTCTTGTCTGGCTCGCTCTCTTATCTGGCTTGCTCGCTAGCATATCTGGCTCGCACGCTTGCTCTCTTGTCTGACTTGCTCTCTTATCTGGCTCGCTCGGTCTCATATCTGGCTCGCTCGCTTGCTCTCTTGTCTTGCTCGCTCTCTTATCTGGCTCGCTCGCTCTCATATCTGGCTGGCTTGCTTGCTCTCATATCTGGCTCGCTCGCCTGCTCTCATATCTGGCTCGCTCGCTCTCATATCTGGATCACTCGCTTGCTCTCATATCTGGCTCGCTCGCTTAATTGTCAGGCTCGCTCTCTTATCTGCCTCGCTCTCTCTCACATCTGGCTTGCTCGCTTGCTCTCATATCTGGCTCGCTCGCTTGCTCTCTTGTCTGGCTCGCTCTCTTATCTGGCTCGCTCTCTTATCTGGCTCACTCGCATATCTGGCTCTCTCGCTCTCAAATCTGGCTGGCTTGCTTGCTCTCATATCTGGCTCGCTCGCTTGCTCTCATATCTGGCTCGCTCGCTTGCTCTCTTGTCTGTCTCGCTCTCTTTTATGGCTCGCTCACATATCTGGCTCACTCGCTCTCAAATTTGGCTCGCTCGCTTGCTCTCATATCTGGCTTGCTCGCTTGCTCTCATATCCGGCTCGCTTGCTTGATCTCATATCTGGCTCGCTCGCTTGCTCTCTTATCTGGCTCGCTCGCATATCTGGCTAGCTTGCTCTCAAATCTGTCTCGCTCGCTTGCTCTCATATCTGGCTAGTTCGCTTGCTCTCTTGTCTTGCTCGCTCTCTTATCTGTCTCGCTCTCTCTCATATCTGGCTGGCTCGCTTGCTCTCATATCTGGTTCGCTCGCTTGCTTTCTTGTCTGGCTTGCTCTTATCTGGCTTGCTCGCTTGCTCTCTTGTCTGGCTCGCTCTCTTATCTGGCTCGCTCGCATATCTTGCTCGCTCGCTCTCTTATCTGGCTCGCTCGCATATCTTGCTCGCTCGCTTGCTCTCTTGTCTGACTTGCTCTCTTATCTGTCTCGCTCTCACATCTGGCTCGCTCGCTTGCTCTCATATCTGGCTTGCTCGCTTGCTCTCTTGTCTGGCTCGCTCTCTTATCTGGCTTGCTTGCTAGCATATTTGGCTCACTCGCTTGCTCTCTTGTCTGGCTTGCTCTCTTATCTGTCTCGCTCGCTCTCATATCTGGCTCGCTCACTTGCTCTCATGTCTGGCTCGCTCGCTCTCATCTCTGGCTCGCTCGCTTGCTCTCATGTCTGGCTCGCTCGCTCTCATATCTGGCTTTCTCGTTTGCTCTCTTGTTTGGTTCGCTCTCTTATCTGGCTCGCTCTCTTATCTGGCTTGCTCTCATATCTGGCTCGCTCACTTGCTCTCTTGTCTGGCTCGCTCTCATATCTGGCTCGCTCGCTCTCACATCTGTCCGGCTCGCTTGCTCTCATATCTGGCTCGCTCGCTCTCATATCTGGCTCGCTCGCTTGCCCTCTTGTCTGGTTCGCTCTCTTATCTGTCTCGCTCTCATATCTGGCTTGCTCGCTTGCTCTCATATCTGGCTCAATCGCTTGCTCTCAAATCTGGCTCGCTCGCTTGCTCTCATATCTGGCTAGCTCGCTTGCTCTCTTGTCTTGCTCGCTCTCTTATCTGGCTCGCTCGCTCTCATATCTGGCTGGCTCGCTTGCTCTCATATCTGGCTCGCTCGCTTGCTCTCATATCTGGCTCGCTCTCATATCTGGATCGCTCGCTTGCTCTCATATCTGGCTGGCTCGCTTGCTTAATTGTCTGTCTCGCTCTCTTATCTGCCTCGCTCTCTCTCACATCTGGCTTGCTCGCTTGCTCTCATATCTGGCTCGCTTGCTGCTCTCTTGTCTGGCTCACTGTCTTATCTGGCTCGCTCGCATATCTTGCTCGCGCACTCTCACATCTGGCTCGCTCGCTCTCATATCTGGCTCGCTCGCTTGCTCTCTTGTCTGGCTCGCTCTCTTATCTGGCTTGCTCGCTAGCATATCTGGCTCGCTCGCTTGCTCTCTTGTCTGGCTTGCTCTCTTATCTGTCTCGCTCTCACATCTGGCTCGCTCGCTTGCTCTCATATCTGGCTCGCTCGCTTGCTCTCTTGTCTGGCTCGCTCTCTTATCTGGCTTGCTCGCTAGCATATCTGGCTCGCTCGCTTGCTCTCTTGTCTGGCTTGCTCTCTTATCTGGCTTGCTCGCTCTCATGTCTGGCTCGCTCGCTTGCTCTCATGTCTGGCTTGCTCGCTCTCATCCTGCTTTCTCGCTTGCTCTCATGTCTGGTTCGCTCTCTTATCTGGCTTGCTCTCATATCTGGCTTGCTCGCTTGCTCTCATATCTGGCTCGCTCGCTTGCTCTCTTGTCTGGCTCGCTCTCTTATCTGGCTCGCTCGCATATCTGGCTCGCTCGCTCTCACATTTGGCTGGCTTGCTTGCTCTCATATCTGGCTCGCTCGCTTGCTCTCATATCTGGCTCGCTCGCTTGCTCTCTTGTCTGGCTCGCTCTCTTATCTGGCTCGCTCGCATATCTGGCTCGCTCGCTCTCACATCTAGCTGGCTCGCTTGCTCTCTTATCTGCCTCGCTCGCTTGCTCTCTTGTCTGGCTCGCTCTCTTATCTGGCTCGCTCTCATATCTGGCTTGCTAGCTTGCTCTCATATCTGGCTCGCTCGCTTTCTCTCTTGTCTGTCTCGCTCTCTTTTATGGCTCGCTCACATATCTGGCTCGCTCGCTCTCAAATCTGGCTCGCTCGCTTGCTCTCATATCTGGCTTGCTCGCTTGCTCTCATATCCGGCTCGCTCGCTTGCTCTCATATCTGGCTCGCTCGCTTGCTCTCTTGTCTGGCTCGCTCTCTTATCTGGCTCGCTCGCATATCTGGCTCACTCCCTCTCAAATCTGGCTCGCTCGCTTGCTCTCATATCTGGCTAGTTCGCTTGCTCTCTTGTCTTGCTCGCTCTCTTATCTGGCTCGCTCGCTCTCATATCTGGCTGGCTCGGTCGTTCTCATATCTGGCTGGCTCGCTTGCTCTCATATCGGGCTCGCTCGCTTGCTCTCTTGTCTGGCTCGCTCTCTTATCTGGCTTGCTCGCTAGCATATCTGGCTCGCGCGCTTGCTCTCTTGTCTGGCTTGCTCTCTTATCTGGCTCGCTCGCTCTCATATCTGGCTGGCTCGCTTGCTCTCTTGTCTTGCTCGCTCTCTTATCTGGCTCGCTCGCTCTCATATCTGGCTGGCTCGCTTGCTCTCATATCTGGCTCGCTCGCTTGCTCTCATATCTGGCTCGCTCGCTCTCATGTCTGGCTCGCTCTTATATCTGGCTCGCTCGCTTGCTCTCATATCTGGCTCGCTCGCTTGCTTAATTGTCTGGCTCGCTCTATTATCTGCCTCGCTCTCTCTCACATCTGGCTTGCTCGCTTGCTCTCATATCTGGCTCGCTCGCTTGCTCTCTTGTCTGGCTCGCTCTCTTATCTGGCTCGCTCGCATATCTGGCTCGCTCGCTCTCACATCTGGCTGGCTTGCTTGTGCTCATATCTGGCTCGCTCGCTTGCTCTCATATCTGGCTCGCTCGCTTGCTCTCTTGTCTAGCTCGCTCTCTTATCTGGCTCGCTCGCCTATCTGGCTCGCTCGCTCTCACATCGAGCTGGCTCGCTTGCTCTCATATATGGCTAGTTCGCTTGCTCTCTTGTATTGCTCCCTCTCTTATCTGGCTTGCTCGCTCTCATATCTGGCTGGCTCGCTTGCTCTCATATCTGGCTCGCTCGCTTGCTCTCTTGTCTGGCTCGCTCTCTTATCTGGCTTGCTCGCTAGCATATCTGGCTCGCACGCTTGCTCTCTTGTCTGGCTTGCTCTCTTATCTGGCTCGCTCGGTCTCATATCTGGCTCGCTCGCTTGCTCTCATGTCTGGCTCGCTCGCTCTCATATCATGGTTTCTCGCTTGCTCTCTTGTCTGGCTCGCTCGCATATCTTGCTCGCTCGCTTGCTCTCTTGTCTGACTTGCTCTCTTATCTTTCTTGCTCTCACATCTGGCTCACTCGCTTGCTCTCATATCTGGCTCGCTCGCTTGCTCTCTTGTCTGGCTCACTCTCTTATCTGGCTTGCTCGCTAGCATATCTGGCTCGCTCACTTGCTCTCTTGTCTGGCTTGCTATCTTATCTGGCTCGCTCGCTCTCATATCTGGCTCGCTCGCTTGCTTTCATGTCTGGCTCGCTCGCTCTCATATCTGGCTCGCTTGCTTGCTCTCATGTCTGGCTCGCGCGCTTTCATATCTGGCTTTCTCGCTTGCTCTCTTGTCTGGTTCGCTCTCTTATCTGGCTCGCTCTCATATCTGGCTTGCTCGCTTGCTCTCATATCTGGCTCGCCCGCTTGCTCTCTTGTCTGGCTCGCTCTCTTATCTGGCTCGCTCGCATATCTGGCTGGCTCGCTTTCACATCTGGCTGGCTCGCTTGCTCTCATATCTGGCTCGCTCGCTCTCATATCTGGCTCGCTCGCTTGCTCTCTTGTCTTGCTCGCTCTCTTATCTGGCTTGCTCGCTCTCATATATGGCTGGCTCGCTCGCTCTCATATCTGGCTCGCTCGCTTGCTCTCTTGTCTTGCTCGCTCTCTTATCTGGCTTGCTCGCTCTCATATATGGCTGGCTCGCTTGCTCTCATATCTGGCTCGCTCGCTTGCTCTCTTGTCTGGCTTCCTCTCTTGTCTGGCTTGCTCTCTTATCTGGCTCGCTCGCTCTCATATCTGGCTCGCTCGCTTGCTCTCATGTCTGGTTCGCTCGCTCTCATATCTGGCTTTCTCGCTTGCTCTCTTGTCTGGCTCGCTCTCTTATCTGGCTCGCTCGCATATCTGGCTCGCTCGCTCTCACATCTGGCTGGCTCGCTTGCTCTCATTTCTGTCTGGCTCGCTTGCTCTCATATCTGGCTCGCTCGCTTGCTCTCTTGTCTGGCTCGCTCTCATATCTGGCTAGCTCGCTTGCTCTCTTGTATTGCCCGCTCTCTTATCTGGCTCGCTCGCTCTCATATCTGGCTGGCTCGCTTGCTCTCATATCTGGCTCGCTCGCTTGCTCTCATATCTGGCTCGCTCGCTCTCCTGTCTGGCTCACTCTCATATCTGGATCGCTCGCTTGCTCTCATATCTGGCTCGCTCGCTTGCTTAATTGTCTGGCTCTCTCTTATCTTTCTTGCTCTCACATCTGGCTCACTCGCTTGCTCTCATATCTGGCTCGCTCGCTTGCTCTCTTGTCTGGCTCGCTCTCTTATCTGGCTCGCTCTCTTATCTGGCTCACTCGCATATCTGGCTCGCTCGCTCTCAAATCTGGCTGGCTTGCTTGCTCTCATATCTGGCTCGCTCGCTTGCTCTCATATCTGGCTCGCTCGCTTGCTCTCTTGTCTGTCTCGCTCTCTTTTATGGCTCGCTCACATATCTGGCTCACTCGCTCTCAAATCTGGCTCGCTCGCTTGCTCTCATATCTGGCTTGCTCGCTTGCTCTCATATCCGGCTCGCTCGCTTGATCTCATATCTGGCTCGCTCGCTTGCTCTCTTATCTGGCTCGCTCGCATATCTGGCTAGCTTGCTCTCAAATCTGTCTCGCTCGCTTGCTCTCATATCTGGCTAGTTCGCTTGCTCTCTTGTCTTGCTCGCTCTCTTATCTGTCTCGCCCGCTCTCATATCTGGCTGGCTCGCTTGCTCTCATATCTGGTTCGCTCGCTTGCTCTCTTGTCTGGCTCGCTCTTATCTGGCTTGATCGCTTGCTCTCTTGTCTGGCTCGCTCTCTTATCTGGCTCGCTTGCATATCTTGCTCGCTCGCTCTCTTATCTGGCTCGCTCGCATATCTTGCTCGCTCGCTTGCTCTCTTGTCTGACTTGCTCTCTTATCTGTCTCGCTCTCACATCTGGCTCGCTCGCTTGCTCTCATATCTGGCTCGCTCGCTTGCTCTCTTGTCTGGCTCGCTCTCTTATCTGGCTTGCTTGCTAGCATATTTGGCTCACTCGCTTGCTCTCTTGTCTGGCTCGCTCTCTTATCTGGCTCGCTCGCATATCTGGCTTGCTCGCTTTCACATCTGGCCGGCTTGCTTGCTTTCATATCTGGCTCGCTCGCTCACATATCTGGCTCGCTCGATTGCTCTTTTGTCTGGTTCGCTCTCTTATCTGTCTCCCTCTCATATCTGGCTCACTCGCTTGCTCTCAAATCTGGCTCGCTCGCTTGCTCTCATATCTGGCTAGCTCGCTTGCTCTCTTGTCTTGCTCGCTCTCTTATCTGGCTCGCTCGCTCTCATATCTGGCTGGCTCGCCTGCTCTCATATCTGGCTCGCTCGCTTGCTCTCATATCTGGCTCGCTCGCTCTCATGTCTGGCTCGCTCTCATATCTGGATCGCTCGCTTGCTCTCATATCTGGCTGGCTCACTTGCTTAATTGTCTGGCTCGCTCTCTTATCTGCCTCGCTCTCTCTCACATCTGGCTTGCTCGCTTGCTCTCATATCTGGCTCGCTCGCTGCTCTCTTGTCTGGCTTGCTGTCTTATCTGGCTCGCTCGCATATCTTGCTCGCTCACTCTCACATCTGGCTCGCTCGCTTGCTCTCATATCTGGCTCGCTCGCTTGCTCTCTTGTCTGGCTTGCTCTCTTATCTGGCTTGCTCGCTAGCATATCTGGCTCGCTCACTTGCTCTCTTGTCTGGCTTGCTCTCTTATCTGTCTCGCTCTCACATCTGGCTCGCTCGCTTGCTCTCATATCTGGCTAGCTCGCTTGCTCTCTTGTCTGGCTTGCTCTCTTATCTGGCTTGCTCGCTAGCATATCTGCCTCGCTCGCTTGCTCTCTTATCTGGCTCGCTCGCTCTCATGTCTGGCTTGCTCGCTTGCTCTCATATCTGGCTCGCTCGCTTGCTCTCTTGTCTGGCTCGCTCTCTTATCTGGCTCGCTCGCATATCTGGCTCGCTCGCTCTCACATCTGGCTGGGTTGCTTGCTCTCGTATCTGGCTCGCTCGCTTGCTCTCATATCTGGCTCGCTCGCTTGCTCTCTTAACTGGCTCGCTCTCTTATCTGGCTCGCTCGCATATCTGGCTCGCTCGCTCTCACATCTAGCTGGCTCGCTTGCTCTCATATCGGGCTCGCTCGCTTGCTCTCTTGTCTGGCTCGCTCTCTTATCTGTCTCTCTCTCATATCTGGCTTGCTAGCTTGCTCTCATATCTGGCTTGCTCGCTTGCTCTCTTGTCTGTCTCGCTCTCTTTTATGGCTCGCTCGCATATCTGGCTCGCTCGCTCTCAAATCTGGCTCGCTCGCTCTCAAATATGGCTCGCTCGCTCTCAAATATGGCTCGCTCGCTTGCTCTCATATCTGGCTTGCTCGCTTGCTCTCATATCCGGCTCGCTCGCTTGCTCTCATATCTGGCTCGCTCGCTTGCTCTCTTGTCTTGCTCGCTCTCTTATCTGGCTCGCTCGCATATCTGGCTCGCTCGCTTGCTCTCATATCTGGCTAGTTCGCTTGCTCTCATATCTGGCTCGCTCGCTCTCATGTCTGGCTCGCTCTCATATCTGGATCACTCGCTTGCTCTCATATCTGGCTCGCTCGCTTAATTGTCAGGCTCGCTCTCTTATCTGCCTCGCTCTCTCTCACATCTGGCTTGATCGCTTGCTCTCATATCTGGCTCGCTCGCTTGCTCTCTTGTCTGGCTCGCTCTCTTATCTGGCTTGCTCTCTTATCTGGCTCACTCGCATATCTGGCTCGCTCGCTCTCAAATCTGGCTGGCTTGCTTGCTCTCATATCTGGCTCGCTCGCTTGCTCTCATATCTGGCTCGCTCGCTTGCTCTCTTGTCTGTCTCGCTCTCTTTTATGGCTCGCTCACATATCTGGCTCACTCGCTCTCAAATCTGGCTCGCTCGCTTGCTCTCATATCTGGCTTGCTCGCTTGCTCTCATGTCCGGCTCGCTCGCTTGATCTCATATCTGGCTCGCTCGCTTGCTCTCTTATCTGGTTCGCTCGCATATCTGGCTAGCTTGCTCTCAAATCTGTCTCGCTCGCTTGCTCTCATATCTGGCTAGTTCGCTTGCTCTCTTGTCTTGCTCGCTCTCTTATCTGTCTCGCTCGCTCTCATATCTGGCTGGCTCGCTTGCTCTCATATCTGGTTCGCTCGCTTGCTTTCTTGTCTGGCTTGCTCTTATCTGGCTTGCTCGCTTGCTCTCTCTTCTGGCTCGCTCTCTTATCTGGCTCGCTCGCATATCTTGCTCGCTCGCTCTCTTATCTGGCTCGCTCGCATATCTTGCTCGCTCGCTTGCTCTCTTGTCTGACTTGCTCTCTTATCTGTCTCGCTCTCACATCTGGCTCGCTCGCTTGCTCTCATATCTGGCTCGCTCGCTTGCTCTCTTGTCTGGCTTGCTCTCTTATCTGGCTTGCTCGCTAGCATATCTGGCTCGCTCACTTGCTCTCTTGTCTGGCTTGCTCTCTTATCTGTCTCGCTCTCACATCTGGCTCGCTCGCTTGCTCTCATATCTGGCTAGCTCGCTTGCTCTCTTGCTCTGCTTTGCTCTCTTATCTGGCTTGCTCGCTAGCATATCTGCCTCGCTCGCTTGCTCTCTTATCTGGCTCGCTCTCTCATGTCTGGCTTGCTCGCTTGCTCTCATATCTCGGCTCGCTCGCTTGCTCTCTTGTCTGCTCTCTCTTCTGGCTCGCTCGCATATCTGGCTCGCTCGCTCTCACATCTGGACTGCTCATCATGCTGCTCGCTCGCTTGCTCTCGATACTGGGCTCGCTCTCATTGCTCTCCTTATCTTGGCTCTCTATCTGGCTCGCTTATCTGGCTCGCTCGCATATCTGGCTCGCTCGCTCTCAACATCTAGCTGGCTCGCTTGCTCTCATATCTGGCTCGCTCGCTTGCTCTCTTGTCTGGCTCGCTCTCTTATCTGTCTCTCTCTCATATCTGGCTTGCTAGCTTGCTCTCATATCTGGCTTGCTCGCTTGCTCTCTTGTCTGTCTCGCTCTCTTTTATGGCTCGCTCGCATATCTGGCTCGCTCGCTCTCAAATCTGGCTCGCTCGCTCTCAAATATGGCTCGCTCGCTTGCTCTCATATCTGGCTTGCTCGCTTGCTCTCATATCCGGCTCGCTCGCTTGCTCTCATATCTGGCTCGCTCGCTTGCTCTCTTGTCTTGCTCGCTCTCTTATCTGGCTCGCTCGCATATCTGGCTCGCTCGCTTGCTCTCATATCTGGCTAGTTCGCTTGCTCTCTTGTCTGGCTCGCTCTCTTATCTGGCTTGCTCGCTAGCATATCTGGCTCGCACACGCTTGCTCTCTTGTCTGACTTGCTCTCTTATCTGGCCTCGCTCGGTCTCATATCTGGCTCGCTCGCTTGCTCTCTTGTCTTGCTCGCTCTCTTATCTGGCTCGCTCGCTCTCATATCTGGCTGGCTTGCTTGCTCTCATATCTGGCTCGCTCGCCTGCTCTCATATCTGGCTCGCTCGCTCTCATATCTGGATCACTCGCTTGCTCTCATATCTGGCTCGCTCGCTTAATTGTCAGGCTCGCTCTCTTATCTGCCTCGCTCTCTCTCACATCTGGCTTGCTCGCTTGCTCTCATATCTGGCTCGCTCGCTTTGCTCTCTTGTCTGGCTCGCTCTCTTATCTGGCTCGCTCTCTTATCTGGCTCACTCGCATATCTGGCTCTCTCGCTCTCAAATCTGGCTGGCTTGCTTGCTCTCATATCTGGCTCGCTCGCTTGCTCTCATATCTGGCTCGCTCGCTTGCTCTCTTGTCTGTCTCGCTCTCTTTTATGGCTCGCTCACATATCTGGCTCACTCGCTCTCAAATTTGGCTCGCTCGCTTGCTCTCATATCTGGCTTGCTCGCTTGCTCTCATATCCGGCTCGCTTGCTTGATCTCATATCTGGCTCGCTCGCTTGCTCTCTTATCTGGCTCGCTCGCATATCTGGCTAGCTTGCTCTCAAATCTGTCTCGCTCGCTTGCTCTCATATCTGGCTAGTTCGCTTGCTCTCTTGTCTTGCTCGCTCTCTTATACTGTCTCGCTCTCTCTCATATCTGGCTGGCTCGCTTGCTCTCATATCTGGTTCGCTCGCTTGCTTTCTTGTCTGGCTTGCTCTTATCTGGCTTGCTCGCTTGCTCTCTTGTCTGGCTCGCTCTCTTATCTGGCTCGCTCGCATATCTTGCTCGCTCGCTCTCTTATCTGGCTCGCTCGCATATCTTGCTCGCCTCGCTTGCTCTCTTGTCTGACTTGCTCTCTTATCTGTCTCGCTCTCACATCTGGCTCGCTCGCTTGCTCTCATATCTGGCTTGCTCGCTTGCTCTCTTGTCTGGCTCGCTCTCTTATCTGGCTTGCTTGCTAGCATATTTGGCTCACTCGCTTGCTCTCTTGTCTGGCTTGCTCTCTTATCTGTCTCGCTCGCTCTCATATCTGGCTCGCTCACTTGCTCTCATGTCTGGCTCGCTCGCTCTCATCTCTGGCTCGCTCGCTTGCTCTCATGTCTGGCTCGCTCGCTCTCATATCTGGCTTTCTCGTTTGCTCTCTTGTTTGGTTCGCTCTCTTATCTGGCTCGCTCTCTTATCTGGCTTGCTCTCATATCTGGCTCGCTCACTTGCTCTCTTGTCTGGCTCGCTCTCATATCTGGCTCGCTCGCTCTCACATCTGTCCGGCTCGCTTGCTCTCATATCTGGCTCGCTCGCTCTCATATCTGGCTCGCTCGCTTGCTCTCTTGTCTGGTTCGCTCTCTTATCTGTCTCGCTCTCATATCTGGCTTGCTCGCTTGCTCTCATATCTGGCTCAATCGCTTGCTCTCAAATCTGGCTCGCTCGCTTGCTCTCATATCTGGCTAGCTCGCTTGCTCTCTTGTCTTGCTCGCTCTCTTATCTGGCTCGCTCGCTCTCATATCTGGCTGGCTCGCTTGCTCTCATATCTGGCTCGCTCGCTTGCTCTCATATCTGGCTCGCTCTCATATCTGGATCGCTCGCTTGCTCTCATATCTGGCTGGCTCGCTTGCTTAATTGTCTGTCTCGCTCTCTTATCTGCCTCGCTCTCTCTCACATCTGGCTTGCTCGCTTGCTCTCATATCTGGCTCGCTTGCTGCTCTCTTGTCTGGCTCACTGTCTTATCTGGCTCGCTCGCATATCTTGCTCGCGCACTCTCACATCTGGCTCGCTCGCTCTCATATCTGGCTCGCTCGCTTGCTCTCTTGTCTGGCTCGCTCTCTTATCTGGCTTGCTCGCTAGCATATCTGGCTCGCTCGCTTGCTCTCTTGTCTGGCTTGCTCTCTTATCTGTCTCGCTCTCACATCTGGCTCGCTCGCTTGCTCTCATATCTGGCTCGCTCGCTTGCTCTCTTGTCTGGCTCGCTCTCTTATCTGGCTTGCTCGCTAGCATATCTGGCTCGCTCGCTTGCTCTCTTGTCTGGCTTGCTCTCTTATCTGGCTTGCTCGCTCTCATGTCTGGCTCGCTCGCTTGCTCTCATGTCTGGCTTGCTCGCTCTCATCCTGCTTTCTCGCTTGCTCTCATGTCTGGTTCGCTCTCTTATCTGGCTTGCTCTCATATCTGGCTTGCTCGCTTGCTCTCATATCTGGCTCGCTCGCTTGCTCTCTTGTCTGGCTCGCTCTCTTATCTGGCTCGCTCGCATATCTGGCTCGCTCGCTCTCACATTTGGCTGGCTTGCTTGCTCTCATATCTGGCTCGCTCGCTTGCTCTCATATCTGGCTCGCTCGCTTGCTCTCTTGTCTGGCTCGCTCTCTTATCTGGCTCGCTCGCATATCTGGCTCGCTCGCTCTCACATCTAGCTGGCTCGCTTGCTCTCTTATCTGCCTCGCTCGCTTGCTCTCTTGTCTGGCTCGCTCTCTTATCTGGCTCGCTCTCATATCTGGCTTGCTAGCTTGCTCTCATATCTGGCTCGCTCGCTTTCTCTCTTGTCTGTCTCGCTCTCTTTTATGGCTCGCTCACATATCTGGCTCGCTCGCTCTCAAATCTGGCTCGCTCGCTTGCTCTCATATCTGGCTTGCTCGCTTGCTCTCATATCCGGCTCGCTCGCTTGCTCTCATATCTGGCTCGCTCGCTTGCTCTCTTGTCTGGCTCGCTCTCTTATCTGGCTCGCTCGCATATCTGGCTCACTCCCTCTCAAATCTGGCTCGCTCGCTTGCTCTCATATCTGGCTAGTTCGCTTGCTCTCTTGTCTTGCTCGCTCTCTTATCTGGCTCGCTCGCTCTCATATCTGGCTGGCTCGGTCGTTCTCATATCTGGCTGGCTCGCTTGCTCTCATATCGGGCTCGCTCGCTTGCTCTCTTGTCTGGCTCGCTCTCTTATCTGGCTTGCTCGCTAGCATATCTGGCTCGCGCGCTTGCTCTCTTGTCTGGCTTGCTCTCTTATCTGGCTCGCTCGCTCTCATATCTGGCTGGCTCGCTTGCTCTCTTGTCTTGCTCGCTCTCTTATCTGGCTCGCTCGCTCTCATATCTGGCTGGCTCGCTTGCTCTCATATCTGGCTCGCTCGCTTGCTCTCATATCTGGCTCGCTCGCTCTCATGTCTGGCTCGCTCTTATATCTGGCTCGCTCGCTTGCTCTCATATCTGGCTCGCTCGCTTGCTTAATTGTCTGGCTCGCTCTATTATCTGCCTCGCTCTCTCTCACATCTGGCTTGCTCGCTTGCTCTCATATCTGGCTCGCTCGCTTGCTCTCTTGTCTGGCTCGCTCTCTTATCTGGCTCGCTCGCATATCTGGCTCGCTCGCTCTCACATCTGGCTGGCTTGCTTGTGCTCATATCTGGCTCGCTCGCTTGCTCTCATATCTGGCTCGCTCGCTTGCTCTCTTGTCTAGCTCGCTCTCTTATCTGGCTCGCTCGCCTATCTGGCTCGCTCGCTCTCACATCGAGCTGGCTCGCTTGCTCTCATATATGGCTAGTTCGCTTGCTCTCTTGTATTGCTCCCTCTCTTATCTGGCTTGCTCGCTCTCATATCTGGCTGGCTCGCTTGCTCTCATATCTGGCTCGCTCGCTTGCTCTCTTGTCTGGCTCGCTCTCTTATCTGGCTTGCTCGCTAGCATATCTGGCTCGCACGCTTGCTCTCTTGTCTGGCTTGCTCTCTTATCTGGCTCGCTCGGTCTCATATCTGGCTCGCTCGCTTGCTCTCATGTCTGGCTCGCTCGCTCTCATATCATGGTTTCTCGCTTGCTCTCTTGTCTGGCTCGCTCGCATATCTTGCTCGCTCGCTTGCTCTCTTGTCTGACTTGCTCTCTTATCTTTCTTGCTCTCACATCTGGCTCACTCGCTTGCTCTCATATCTGGCTCGCTCGCTTGCTCTCTTGTCTGGCTCACTCTCTTATCTGGCTTGCTCGCTAGCATATCTGGCTCGCTCACTTGCTCTCTTGTCTGGCTTGCTATCTTATCTGGCTCGCTCGCTCTCATATCTGGCTCGCTCGCTTGCTTTCATGTCTGGCTCGCTCGCTCTCATATCTGGCTCGCTTGCTTGCTCTCATGTCTGGCTCGCGCGCTTTCATATCTGGCTTTCTCGCTTGCTCTCTTGTCTGGTTCGCTCTCTTATCTGGCTCGCTCTCATATCTGGCTTGCTCGCTTGCTCTCATATCTGGCTCGCCCGCTTGCTCTCTTGTCTGGCTCGCTCTCTTATCTGGCTCGCTCGCATATCTGGCTGGCTCGCTTTCACATCTGGCTGGCTCGCTCGCTCTCATATCTGGCTCGCTCGCTTGCTCTCATGTCTGGTTCGCTCGCTCTCATATCTGGCTTTCTCGCTTGCTCTCTTGTCTGGCTCGCTCTCTTATCTGGCTCGCTCGCATATCTGGCTCGCTCGCTCTCACATCTGGCTGGCTCGCTTGCTCTCATTTCTGTCTGGCTCGCTTGCTCTCATATCTGGCTCGCTCGCTTGCTCTCTTGTCTGGCTCGCTCTCATATCTGGCTAGCTCGCTTGCTCTCTTGTATTGCCCGCTCTCTTATCTGGCTCGCTCGCTCTCATATCTGGCTGGCTCGCTTGCTCTCATATCTGGCTCGCTCGCTTGCTCTCATATCTGGCTCGCTCGCTCTCCTGTCTGGCTCACTCTCATATCTGGATCGCTCGCTTGCTCTCATATCTGGCTCGCTCGCTTGCTTAATTGTCTGGCTCTCTCTTATCTTTCTTGCTCTCACATCTGGCTCACTCGCTTGCTCTCATATCTGGCTCGCTCGCTTGCTCTCTTGTCTGGCTCGCTCTCTTATCTGGCTCGCTCTCTTATCTGGCTCACTCGCATATCTGGCTCGCTCGCTCTCAAATCTGGCTGGCTTGCTTGCTCTCATATCTGGCTCGCTCGCTTGCTCTCATATCTGGCTCGCTCGCTTGCTCTCTTGTCTGTCTCGCTCTCTTTTATGGCTCGCTCACATATCTGGCTCACTCGCTCTCAAATCTGGCTCGCTCGCTTGCTCTCATATCTGGCTTGCTCGCTTGCTCTCATATCCGGCTCGCTCGCTTGATCTCATATCTGGCTCGCTCGCTTGCTCTCTTATCTGGCTCGCTCGCATATCTGGCTAGCTTGCTCTCAAATCTGTCTCGCTCGCTTGCTCTCATATCTGGCTAGTTCGCTTGCTCTCTTGTCTTGCTCGCTCTCTTATCTGTCTCGCCCGCTCTCATATCTGGCTGGCTCGCTTGCTCTCATATCTGGTTCGCTCGCTTGCTCTCTTGTCTGGCTCGCTCTTATCTGGCTTGATCGCTTGCTCTCTTGTCTGGCTCGCTCTCTTATCTGGCTCGCTTGCATATCTTGCTCGCTCGCTCTCTTATCTGGCTCGCTCGCATATCTTGCTCGCTCGCTTGCTCTCTTGTCTGACTTGCTCTCTTATCTGTCTCGCTCTCACATCTGGCTCGCTCGCTTGCTCTCATATCTGGCTCGCTCGCTTGCTCTCTTGTCTGGCTCGCTCTCTTATCTGGCTTGCTTGCTAGCATATTTGGCTCACTCGCTTGCTCTCTTGTCTGGCTCGCTCTCTTATCTGGCTCGCTCGCATATCTGGCTTGCTCGCTTTCACATCTGGCCGGCTTGCTTGCTTTCATATCTGGCTCGCTCGCTCACATATCTGGCTCGCTCGATTGCTCTTTTGTCTGGTTCGCTCTCTTATCTGTCTCCCTCTCATATCTGGCTCACTCGCTTGCTCTCAAATCTGGCTCGCTCGCTTGCTCTCATATCTGGCTAGCTCGCTTGCTCTCTTGTCTTGCTCGCTCTCTTATCTGGCTCGCTCGCTCTCATATCTGGCTGGCTCGCCTGCTCTCATATCTGGCTCGCTCGCTTGCTCTCATATCTGGCTCGCTCGCTCTCATGTCTGGCTCGCTCTCATATCTGGATCGCTCGCTTGCTCTCATATCTGGCTGGCTCACTTGCTTAATTGTCTGGCTCGCTCTCTTATCTGCCTCGCTCTCTCTCACATCTGGCTTGCTCGCTTGCTCTCATATCTGGCTCGCTCGCTGCTCTCTTGTCTGGCTTGCTGTCTTATCTGGCTCGCTCGCATATCTTGCTCGCTCACTCTCACATCTGGCTCGCTCGCTTGCTCTCATATCTGGCTCGCTCGCTTGCTCTCTTGTCTGGCTTGCTCTCTTATCTGGCTTGCTCGCTAGCATATCTGGCTCGCTCACTTGCTCTCTTGTCTGGCTTGCTCTCTTATCTGTCTCGCTCTCACATCTGGCTCGCTCGCTTGCTCTCATATCTGGCTAGCTCGCTTGCTCTCTTGTCTGGCTTGCTCTCTTATCTGGCTTGCTCGCTAGCATATCTGCCTCGCTCGCTTGCTCTCTTATCTGGCTCGCTCGCTCTCATGTCTGGCTTGCTCGCTTGCTCTCATATCTGGCTCGCTCGCTTGCTCTCTTGTCTGGCTCGCTCTCTTATCTGGCTCGCTCGCATATCTGGCTCGCTCGCTCTCACATCTGGCTGGGTTGCTTGCTCTCGTATCTGGCTCGCTCGCTTGCTCTCATATCTGGCTCGCTCGCTTGCTCTCTTAACTGGCTCGCTCTCTTATCTGGCTCGCTCGCATATCTGGCTCGCTCGCTCTCACATCTAGCTGGCTCGCTTGCTCTCATATCGGGCTCGCTCGCTTGCTCTCTTGTCTGGCTCGCTCTCTTATCTGTCTCTCTCTCATATCTGGCTTGCTAGCTTGCTCTCATATCTGGCTTGCTCGCTTGCTCTCTTGTCTGTCTCGCTCTCTTTTATGGCTCGCTCGCATATCTGGCTCGCTCGCTCTCAAATCTGGCTCGCTCGCTCTCAAATATGGCTCGCTCGCTCTCAAATATGGCTCGCTCGCTTGCTCTCATATCTGGCTTGCTCGCTTGCTCTCATATCCGGCTCGCTCGCTTGCTCTCATATCTGGCTCGCTCGCTTGCTCTCTTGTCTTGCTCGCTCTCTTATCTGGCTCGCTCGCATATCTGGCTCGCTCGCTTGCTCTCATATCTGGCTAGTTCGCTTGCTCTCATATCTGGCTCGCTCGCTCTCATGTCTGGCTCGCTCTCATATCTGGATCACTCGCTTGCTCTCATATCTGGCTCGCTCGCTTAATTGTCAGGCTCGCTCTCTTATCTGCCTCGCTCTCTCTCACATCTGGCTTGATCGCTTGCTCTCATATCTGGCTCGCTCGCTTGCTCTCTTGTCTGGCTCGCTCTCTTATCTGGCTTGCTCTCTTATCTGGCTCACTCGCATATCTGGCTCGCTCGCTCTCAAATCTGGCTGGCTTGCTTGCTCTCATATCTGGCTCGCTCGCTTGCTCTCATATCTGGCTCGCTCGCTTGCTCTCTTGTCTGTCTCGCTCTCTTTTATGGCTCGCTCACATATCTGGCTCACTCGCTCTCAAATCTGGCTCGCTCGCTTGCTCTCATATCTGGCTTGCTCGCTTGCTCTCATGTCCGGCTCGCTCGCTTGATCTCATATCTGGCTCGCTCGCTTGCTCTCTTATCTGGTTCGCTCGCATATCTGGCTAGCTTGCTCTCAAATCTGTCTCGCTCGCTTGCTCTCATATCTGGCTAGTTCGCTTGCTCTCTTGTCTTGCTCGCTCTCTTATCTGTCTCGCTCGCTCTCATATCTGGCTGGCTCGCTTGCTCTCATATCTGGTTCGCTCGCTTGCTTTCTTGTCTGGCTTGCTCTTATCTGGCTTGCTCGCTTGCTCTCTCTTCTGGCTCGCTCTCTTATCTGGCTCGCTCGCATATCTTGCTCGCTCGCTCTCTTATCTGGCTCGCTCGCATATCTTGCTCGCTCGCTTGCTCTCTTGTCTGACTTGCTCTCTTATCTGTCTCGCTCTCACATCTGGCTCGCTCGCTTGCTCTCATATCTGGCTCGCTCGCTTGCTCTCTTGTCTGGCTCGCTCTCTTATCTGGCTTGCTTGCTAGCATATTTGGCTCACTCGCTTGCTCTCTTGTCTGGCTTGCTCTCTTATCTGTCTCGCTCGCTCTCATGTCTGGCTCGCTCGCTCTCATCTCTGGCTCGCTCGCTTGCTCTCATGTCTGGCTCGCTCGCTCTCATATCTGGCTTTCTCGTTTGCTCTCTTGTTTGGTTCGCTCTCTTATCTGGCTCGCTCTCTTATCTGGCTTGCTCTCATATCTGGCTCGCTCGCTTGCTCTCTTGTCTGGCTCGCTCTCATATCTGGCTCGCTCGCTCTCACATCTGTCCGGCTCGCTTGCTCTCATATCTGGCTCGCTCGCTCTCATATCTGGCTCGCTCGCTTGCTCTCTTGTCTGGTTCGCTCTCTTATCTGTCTCGCTCTCATATCTGGCTTGCTCGCTTGCTCTCATCTCTGGCTCAATCGCTTGCTCTCAAATCTGGCTAGCTCGCTTGCTCTCATATCTGGCTAGCTCGCTTGCTCTCTTGTCTTGCTCGCTCTCTTATCTGGCTCGCTCGCTCTCATATCTGGCTGGCTCGCTTGCTCTCATGTCTGGTTCGCTCTCTTATCTGGCTTGCTCTCATATCTGGCTTGCTCGCTTGCTCTCATATCTGGCTCGCTCGCTTGCTCTCTTGTCTGGCTCGCTCTCTTATCTGGCTCGCTCGCATATCTGGCTCGCTCGCTCTCACATTTGGCTGGCTTGCTTGCTCTCATATCTGGCTCGCTCGCTTGCTCTCATATCTGGCTCGCTCGCTTGCTCTCTTGTCTGGCTCGCTCTCTTATCTGGCTCGCTCGCATATCTGGCTCGCTCGCTCTCACATCTAGCTGGCTCGCTTGCTCTCATATCTGGCTCGCTCGCTTGCTCTCTTGTCTGGCTCGCTCTCTTATCTGGCTCGCTCTCATATCTGGCTTGCTAGCTTGCTCTCATATCTGGCTCGCTCGCTTTCTCTCTTGTCTGTCTCGCTCTCTTTTATGGCTCGCTCACATATCTGGCTCGCTCGCTCTCAAATCTGGCTCGCTCGCTTGCTCTCATATCTGGCTTGCTCGCTTGCTCTCATATCCGGCTCGCTCGCTTGCTCTCATATCTGGCTCGCTCGCTTGCTCTCCTGTCTGGCTCGCTCTCTTATCTGGCTCGCTCGCATATCTGGCTCGCTCGCTCTCACATTTGGCTGGCTTGCTTGCTCTCATATCTGGCTCGCTCGCTTGCTCTCATATCTGGCTCGCTCGCTTGCTCTCTTGTCTGGCTCGCTCTCTTATCTGGCTCGCTCGCATATCTGGCTCGCTCGCTCTCACATCTAGCTGGCTCGCTTGCTCTCATATCTGGCTCGCTCGCTTGCTCTCTTGTCTGGCTCGCTCTCTTATCTGGCTCGCTCTCATATCTGGCTTGCTAGCTTGCTCTCATATCTGGCTCGCTCGCTTTCTCTCTTGTCTGTCTCGCTCTCTTTTATGGCTCGCTCACATATCTGGCTCGCTCGCTCTCAAATCTGGCTCGCTCGCTTGCTCTCATATCTGGCTTGCTCGCTTGCTCTCATATCCGGCTCGCTCGCTTGCTCTCATATCTGGCTCGCTCGCTTGCTCTCTTGTCTGGCACGCTCTCTTATCTGGCTCGTTCGCATATCTGGCTCACTCCCTCTCAAATCTGGCTCGCTCGCTTGCTCTCATATCTGGCTAGTTCACTTGCTCTCTTGTCTTGCTCGCTCTCTTATCTGGCTCGCTCGCTCTCATATCTGGCTGGCTCGGTCGCTCTCATATCTGGCTGGCTCGCTTGCTCTCATATCGGGCTCGCTCGCTTGCTCTCTTGTCTGGCTCGCTCTCTTATCTGGCTTGCTCGCTAGCATATCTGGCTCGCGCGCTTGCTCTCTTGTCTGGCTTGCTCTCTTATCTGGCTCGCTCACTCTCATATCTGGCTGGCTCGCTTGCTCTCTTGTCTTGCTCGCTCTCTTATCTGGCTCGCTCGCTCTCATATCTGGCTGGCTCGCTTGCTCTCATATCTGGCTCGCTCGCTTGCTCTCATATCTGGCTCGCTCGCTCTCATGTCTGGCTCGCTCTCATATCTGGATCGCTCGCTTGCTCTCATATCTGGCTCGCTCGCTTGCTTAATTGTCTGGCTCGCTCTCTTATCTGCCTCGCTCTCTCTCACATCTGGCTTGCTCGCTTGCTCTCATATCTGGCTCGCTCGCTTGCTCTCTTGTCTGGCTCGCTCTCTTATCTGGCTCGCTCGCTTGCTTAATTGTCTGGCTCGCTCTCTTATCTGCCTCGCTCTCTCTCACATCTGGCTTTCTCGCTTGCTCTCATATCTGGCTCGCTCGCTGCTCTCTTGTCTGGCTCGCTCTCTTATCTGGCTGGCTCGCATATCTTGCTCGCTCGCTCTCACATCTGGCTCGCTCGCTTGCTCTCATATCTGGCTCGCTCGCTTAATCTCTTGTCTGGCTCGCTCTCTTATCTGGCTTGCTCACTAGCAAATCTGGCTCGCTCGCTTGCTCTCTTGTCTGGCTTGCTCTCTTACCTGTCTCGCTCTCACATCTGGCTTGCTCGCTTGCTCTCATATCTGGCTCGCTCGCTTGCTATCGTCTGGCTCGCTCTCTTATCTGGCTTGCTTGCTAGCATATCTGGCTCGCTCGCTTGCTCTCTTGTCTGGCTTGCTCTCTTATCTGTCTCGCTCGCTCTCATATCTGGCTCGCTCACTTCCTCTCTTGTCTGGCTCGCTCGCTCTCATCTCTGGCTCGCTCGCTTGCTCTTATGTCTGGCTCGCTCGCTCTCATATATGGCTTTCTTGCTTGCTCTTTTGTCTGGTTCGCTCTCTTATCTGGCTCGCTTTCATATCTGGCTTGCTCTCATATCTGGCTCGCTCGCTTGCTCTCTTGTCTGGCTCGCTCTCTTATCTGGCTCGCTCGCATATCTGGCTCGCTCGCTTTCACATCTGGCCGGCTCGCTTGCTTTCATATCTGGCTCGCTCGCTCACATATCTGGCTCGCTCGATTGCTCTCTTGTCTGGTTCGCTCTCTTATCTGTCTCGCTCTCATATCTGGCTCACTCGCTTGCTCTCAAATCTGGCTCGCTCGCTTGCTCTCATATCTGGCTAGCACACTTGCTCTCTTGTCTTGCTCGCTCTCTTATCTGGCTCGCTCGCTCTCATATCTGGCTCGCTCGCTTGCTCTCATATCTGGCTCGCTCGCTCTCATGTCTGGCTCGCTCTCATATCTGGATCGCTCGCTTGCTCTCATATCTGGCTGGCTCGCTTGCTTAATTGTCTGGCTCGCTCTCTTATCTGCCTCGCTCTCTTTCACATCTGGCTTGCTCGCTTGCTCTCATATCTGGCTCGCTCGCTGCTCTCTTGTCTGGCTCGCTGTCTTATCTGGCTCGCTCGCATATCTTGCTCGCTCACTCTCACATCTGGCTCGCTCGCTTGCTCTCATATCTGGCTCGCTCGCTTAATCTCTTGTCTGGCTTGCTCTCTTATCTGGCTTGCTCGCTAGCATATCTGGCTCGCTCGCTTGCTCTCTTGTCTGACTTGCTCTCTTATCTGTCTCGCTCTCACATCTGGCTCGCTCGCTTGCTCTCATATCTGGCTCGCTCGCTTGCTCTCTTGTCTGGCTCGCTCTCTTATCTGGCTTGTTTGCTAGCATATTTGGCTCACTCGCTTGCTCTCTTGTCTGGCTTGCTCTCTTATCTGTCTCGCTCGCTCTCATATCTGGCTCGCTCACTTGCTCTCATGTCTGGCTCGCTCGCTCTCATCTCTGGCTCGCTCGCTTGCTCTCATGTCTGGCTCGCTCGCTCTCATATCTGGCTTTCTCGTTTGCTCTCTTGTTTGGTTCGCTCTCTTATCTGGCTCGCTCTCTTATCTGGCTTGCTCTCATATCTGGCTCGCTCGCTTGCTCTCTTGTCTGGCTCGCTCTCATATCTGGCTCGCTCGCTCTCACATCTGTCCGGCTCGCTTGCTCTCATATCTGGCTCGCTCGCTCTCATATCTGGCTCGCTTGCTTGCTCTCTTGTCTGGTTCGCTCTCTTATCTGTCTCGCTCTCATATCTGGCTTGCTCGCTTGCTCTCATATCTGGCTCAATCGCTTACTCTCAAATCTGGCTCGCTCGCTTGCTCTCATATCTGGCTAGCTCGCTTGCTCTCTTGTCTTGCTCGCTCTCTTATCTGGCTCGCTCGCTCTCATATCTGGCTGGCTCGCTTGCTCTCATATCTGGCTCGCTCGCTTGCTCTCATATCTGGCTCGCTCGCTCTCATGTCTGGCTCGCTCTCATATCTGGATCGCTCGCTTGCTCTCATATCTGGCTGGCTCGCTTGCTTAATTGTCTGTCTCGCTCTCTTATCTGCCTCGCTCTCTCTCACATCTGGCTTGCTCGCTTGCTCTCATATCTGGCTCGCTTGCTGCTCTCTTGTCTGGCTCACTGTCTTATCTGGCTCGCTCGCATATCTTGCTCGCGCACTCTCACATCTGGCTCGCTCGCTCTCATATCTGGCTCGCTCGCTTGCTCTCTTGTCTGGCTCGCTCTCTTATCTGGCTTGCTCGCTAGCATATCTGGCTCGCTCGCTTGCTCTCTTGTCTGGCTTGCTCTCTTATCTGTCTCGCTCTCACATCTGGCTCGCTCGCTTGCTCTCATATCTGGCTCGCTCGCTTGCTCTCTTGTCTGGCTCGCTCTCTTATCTGGCTCGCTCGCTTGCTCTCTTGTCTGGCTTGCTCTCTTATCTGGCTCGCTCGCTCTCATGTCTGGCTCGCTCGCTTGCTCTCATGTCTGGCTTGCTCGCTCTCATCCTGCTTTCTCGCTTGCTCTCATGTCTGGTTCGCTCTCTTATCTGGCTTGCTCTCATATCTGGCTTGCTCGCTTGCTCTCATATCTGGCTCGCTCGCTTGCTCTCTTGTCTGGCTCGCTCTCTTATCTGGCTCGCTCGCATATCTGGCTCGCTCGCTCTCATATTTGGCTGGCTTGCTTGCTCTCATATCTGGCTCGCTCGCTTGCTCTCATATCTGGCTCGCTCGCTTGCTCTCTTGTCTGGCTCGCTCTCTTATCTGGCTCGCTCGCATATCTGGCTTGCTCGCTCTCACATCTAGCTGGCTCGCTTGCTCTCTTATCTGCCTCGCTCGCTTGCTCTCTTGTCTGGCTCGCTCTCTTATCTGGCTCGCTCTCATATCTGGCTTGCTAGCTTGCTCTCATATCCGGCTCGCTTGCTTTCTCTCTTGTCTGTCTCGCTCTCTTTTATGGCTCGCTCACATATCTGGCTCGCTCGCTCTCAAATCTGGCTCGCTCGCTTGCTCTCATATCTGGCTTGCTCGCTTGCTCTCATATCCGGCTCGCTCGCTTGCTCACATATCTGGCTCGCTCGCTTGCTCTCTTGTCTGGCTCGCTCTCTTATCTGGCTCGCTCGCATATCTGGCTCACTCCCTCTCAAATCTGGCTCGCTCGCTTGCTCTCATATCTGGCTAGTTCGCTTGCTCTCTTGTCTTGCTCGCTCTCTTATCTGGCTCGCTCGCTCTCATATCTGGCTGGCTCGGTCGTTCTCATATCTGGCTGGCTCGCTTGCTCTCATATCGGGCTCGCTCGCTTGCTCTCTTGTCTGGCTCGCTCTCTTATCTGGCTTGCTCGCTAGCATATCTGGCTCGCGCGCTTGCTCTCTTGTCTGGCTTGCTCTCTTATCTGGCTCGCTCGCTCTCATATCTGGCTGGCTCGCTTGCTCTCTTGTCTTGCTCGCTCTCTTATCTGGCTCGCTCGCTCTCATATCTGGCTGGCTCGCTTGCTCTCATATCTGGCTCGCTCGCTTGCTCTCATATCTGGCTCGCTCGCTCTCATGTCTGGCTCGCTCTTATATCTGGCTCGCTCGCTTGCTCTCATATCTGGCTCGCTCGCTTGCTTAATTGTCTGGCTCGCTCTATTATCTGCCTCGCTCTCTCTCACATCTGGCTTGCTCGCTTGCTCTCATATCTGGCTCGCTCGCTTGCTCTCTTGTCTGGCTCGCTCTCTTATCTGGCTCGCTCGCATATCTGGCTCGCTCGCTCTCACATCTGGCTGGCTTGCTTGTGCTCATATCTGGCTCGCTCGCTTGCTCTCATATCTGGCTCGCTCGCTTGCTCTCTTGTCTGGCTCGCTCTCTTATCTGGCTCGCTCGCCTATCTGGCTCGCTCGCTCTCACATCGAGCTGGCTCGCTTGCTCTCATATCTGGCTCGCTCGCCTGCTCTCTTGTCTGGCTCGCTCTCTTATCTGGCTCGCTCTTATATCTGGCTTGCTAGCTTGCTCTCATATCTGACTCGCTCGCTTGCTCTCTTGTCTGTCTCGCTCTCTTTTATGGCTCGCTCACATATCTGGCTCGCTCGCTCTCAAATCTGGCTCGCTCGCTCTCAAATCTGGCTCGCTCACTTGCTCTCATATCTGGCTTGCTCGCTTTCTCTCATATCCGGCTCGCTCGCTTGCTCTCATGTCTGGCTCGCTCGCTTGCTCTCTTGTCTGGCTCGCTCTCTTATCTGGCTCGCTCGCATATCTGGCTCGCTTGCTCTCAAATCTGGCTCGCTCGCTTGCTCTCATATATGGCTAGTTCGCTTGCTCTCTTGTATTGCTCCCTCTCTTATCTGGCTCGCTCGCTCTCATATCTGGCTGGCTCGCTTGCTCTCATATCTGGCTCGCTCGCTTGCTCTCTTGTCTGGCTCGCTCTCTTATCTGGCTTGCTCGCTAGCATATCTGGCTCGCACGCTTGCTCTCTTGTCTGGCTTGCTCTCTTATCTGGCTCGCTCGGTCTCATATCTGGCTCGCTCGCTTGCTCTCATGTCTGGCTCGCTCGCTCTCATATCATGGTTTCTCGCTTGCTCTCTTGTCTGGCTCGCTCTCTTATCTGGCTTGCTCGCTTGTCTGGCTCGCTCGCATATCTTGCTCGCTCGCTTGCTCTCTTGTCTGACTTGCTCTCTTATCTTTCTTGCTCTCACATCTGGCTCACTCGCTTGCTCTCATATCTGGCTCGCTCGCTTGCTCTCTTGTCTGGCTCGCTCTTATCTGGCTTGTTTGCTAGCATATTTGGCTCACTCGCTTGCTCTCTTGTCTGGCTTGCTCTCTTATCTGGCTCGCTCGCTCTCATATCTGGCTCGCTCGCTTGCTTTCATGTCTGGCTCGCTCGCTCTCATATCTGGCTCGCTTGCTTGCTCTCATGTCTGGCTCGCGCGCTTTCATATCTGGCTTTCTCGCTTGCTCTCTTGTCTGGTTCGCTCTCTTATCTGGCTCGCTCTCATATCTGGCTTGCTCGCTTGCTCTCATATCTGGCTCGCTCGCTTGCTCTCTTGTCTGGCTCGCTCTCTTATCTGGCTCGCTCGCATATCTGGCTCGCTCGCTTTCACATCTGGCTGGCTCGCTTGCTCTCATATCTGGCTCGCTCGCTCTCATATCTGGCTCGCTTGCTTGCTCTCTTGTCTTGCTCGCTCTCTTATCTGGCTTGCTCGCTCTCATATATGGCTGGCTCGCTCGCTCTCATATCTGGCTCGCTCGCTTGCTCTCTTGTCTTGCTCGCTCTCTTATCTGGCTTGCTCGCTCTCATATATGGCTGGCTCGCTTGCTCTCATATCTGGCTCGCTCGCTTGCTCTCTTGTCTGGCTTCCTCTGTTGTCTGGCTTGCTCTCTTATCTGGCTCGCTCGCTCTCATATCTGGCTCGCTCGCTTGCTCTCATGTCTGGCTCGCTCGCTCTCATATCTGGCTTTCTCGCTTGCTCTCTTGTCTGGCTCGCTCTCTTATCTGGCTCGCTCGCATATCTGGCTCGCTCGCTCTCACATCTGGCTGGCTCGCTTGCTCTCATTTCTGTCTGGCTCGCTTGCTCTCATATCTGGCTCGCTCGCTTGCTCTCTTGTCTGGCTCGCTCTCATATCTGGCTAGCTCGCTTGCTCTCTTGTATTGCCCGCTCTCTTATCTGGCTCGCTCGCTCTCATATCTGGCTGGCTCGCTTGCTCTCATATCTGGCTCGCTCGCTTGCTCTCATATCTGGCTCGCTCGTTCTCCTGTCTGGCTCACTCTCATATCTGGATCGCTCGCTTGCTCTCATATCTGGCTCGCTCGCTTGCTTAATTGTCTGGCTCTCTCTTATCTTTCTTGCTCTCACATCTGGCTCACTCGCTTGCTCTCATATCTGGCTCGCTCGCTTGCTCTCTTGTCTGGCTTGCTCTCTTATCTGGCTCGCTCGCTCTCATATCTGGCTCGCTCGCTTGCTTTCATGTCTGGCTCGCTCGCTCTCATATCTGGCTCGCTTGCTTGCTCTCATGTCTGGCTCGCGCGCTTTCATATCTGGCTTTTTCGCTTGCTCTCTTGTCTGGTTCGCTCTCTTATCTGGCTCGCTCTCATATCTGGCTTGCTCACTTGCTCTCATATCTGGCTCGCTCGCTTGCTCTCTTGTCTGGCTCGCTCTCTTATCTGGCTCGCTCGCATATCTGGCTCGCTCGCTTTTACATCTGGCTGGCTCGCTTGCTCTCATATCTGGCTCGCTCGCTCTCATATCTGGCTCGCTCGCTTGCTCTCTTGTCTTGCTCGCTCTCTTATCTGGCTTGCTCGCTCTCATATATGGCTGGCTCGCTCGCTCTCATATCTGGCTCGCTCGCTTGCTCTCTTGTCTTGCTCGCTCTCTTATCTGGCTTGCTCGCTCTCATATATGGCTGGCTCGCTTGCTCTCATATCTGGCTCGCTCGCTTGCTCTCTTGTCTGGCTTCCTCTCTTGTCTGGCTTGCTCTCTTATCTGGCTCGCTCGCTCTCATATCTGGCTCGCTCGCTTGCTCTCATGTCTGGCTCGCTCGCTCTCATATCTGGCTTTCTCGCTTGCTCTCTTGTCTGGCTCGCTCTCTTATCTGGCTCGCTCGCATATCTGGCTCGCTCGCTCTCACATCTGGCTGGCTCGCTTGCTCTCATTTCTGTCTGGCTCGTTTGCTCTCATATCTGGCTCGCTCGCTTGCTCTCTTGTCTGGCTCGCTCTCATATCTGGCTAGCTCGCTTGCTCTCTTGTATTGCCCGCTCTCTTATCTGGCTCGCTCGCTCTCATATCTGGCTGGCTCGCTTGCTCTCATATCTGGCTCGCTCGCTAGCTCTCATATCTGGCTCGCTCGCTCTCCTGTCTGGCTCACTCTCATATCTGGATCGCTCGCTTGCTCTCATAATCGGCTCGCTCGCTTGCTTAATTGTCTGGCTCGCTGTCTTATCTGCCTCGCTCTCTCTCACATCTGGCTTGCTCGCTTGCTCTCATTTCTGACTAGCTCGCTGCTCTATTGTCTGGCTCGCTCTCATATCTGGCTTGCTCGCTTGCTCTCATATCTGGCTCGCTCGCTTGTTCTCTTGTCTGGCTCGCTCTCATATCTGGCTCGCTCGCTCTCACATCTGGCTGGCTTGCTTGCTCTCATATCTGGCTCGCTCGCTTGCTCTCATATCTGGCTCGCTCGCTTGCTCTCTTGTCTGGCTCGCTTTCTTGTCTGGCTCGCTCTCTTATCTGGCTCGCCCGCATATCTGACTCGCTCGCTCTCACATCTGGCTGGCTCGCTTGCTCTCATATCTGGCTAACTCGCTTGCTATCATATCTGGCTAGCTCGCTTGCTCTCGTCTTGCTCGCTCTTTTATCTGGTTCGCTCCCTCTCATATCTGGCTTGCTCGCTTGCTCTCATATCTGGCTCGCTCGCTCTCATGTCTGGCTCGCTCTCATATCTGGATCGCTCACTTGCTCTCATATCTGGCTCGCTCGCTTGCTTAATTGTCTGTCTCGTTCTCTTATCTGCCTCGCTCTCTCTCACATCTCGCTTGCTCTCATATCTGGCTCGCTCGCTGCTCTCTTGTCTGGCTCGCTCTCTTATCTGGCTTGCTCGCATATCTTGCTCGCTCGCTCTCACATCTGGCTCGCTTGCTTGCTCTCATATCTGGCTCGCTTGCTTGCTCTCTTGTCTGGCTCGCTCTGTTATCTGGCTTGCTCGCTCTCACATCTGGCTCGCTCGCTTGCTCTCTTGTCTGGCTCACTCTCTTATCTGGCTTGCTCGCTAGCATATCTGGCTCGCTCGCTTGCTCTCTTGTCTGGCTTGCTCTCTTATCTAGCTCGCTCTCATATCAGGCTCGCTCACTTGCTCTCATGTCTGGCTCACTCGCTCTCATATCTGACTTTCTCGCTTGCTCTCTTGTCTGGTTCGCTCTCTTATCTGGCTCGCTATGATATCTGGCTTGCTCGCTTGCTCTCATATCTGGCTCGCTCGCTTGCTCTCTTGTCTGGCTCGCTCTTTTATCTTGCTAGCTCGCATATCTGGCTCGCTCGCTCTCACATCTGGCTGGCTCGCTTGCTCTCATATCTGGCTCACTCGATTGCTCTCATATCTGGTTCGCTCGCTTGCTCTCTTGTCTGGCTCGCTCTCTTATCTGGCTCGCTCGCTCGCATATCTGGCTCGCTCGCTCTCATATCTTACTCGCTCGCTCTCATGTCTGGCTCGCTCGCTCTCATATCTGGCTCGCTCGCTTGCTCTCATATCTGGCTCGCTCGCTTGCTCTCATATCTGGCTCGCTCACTTGCTCTCACATCTGGCTCGCTCGCTTGCTCTCATGTCTGGCTCACTAGCTCTCATATATGGCTCGCTCGCTTGCTCTCTTGTCTGGCTCGCTCGCTCGCATATCTGGGTCACTCGCTTGCTCTCATATCTGGCTTGCTCGCTTGCGCTCTTGTCTGGCTCGCTTGCTCTCATATCTGGCTCGCTTGCTCTCTTGTCTGGTTCGCTCTCTTATCTGGCTCGCACTCATGTCTGGCTCGCTCTCTTATATGGCTCGCTTGCTCTCTTGTCTGACTCCCTCTCTTATCTGGCTCGCTTGCTCTCTTGAAGCAGCAAATAAACAGGTAATCTTTCTTTCCAACACTGAAACCTGGTGGTGCACTTAATATATGCTACCAGATAGGGGACATATCAGATATTAAACTGATATAAACAGACACCACATTTGATACCAGCCAAAAGGAAGGATGAGAAGTGATAACTGTGAAATGGGAGGAACCAACGCTGTCCCCTTCACATGCACCATCACTACTTGTAGGAAGAGAGGCTGGCTGGCAGCCTCCCATACACACTCTGGCTGGGTGGCAGTCGCCCACCAGTACACACAGCAGGCCCTAAACCCATATCATTATTGCTAAGCAGGAAGATGGGAGTCTATTTCACTCTGATGGACCATTTTTAAATGCAATCCATAACCTGGCTTTGGCAGGAACCCGTCTTACTCCTCCTACTTGCATTTGATACTGGGTTTAGGATCTGCATAGGAAATACACACACACACACACACACACACACACACAAGCACACACTTACCTGTGTTGCCTGCTGACGCCTCCTTGGCTGTCCCCAAACGGTATAAAACCAACAGCCACGGGAAACTGTAAGGATAGAGGACATACCTGCATCCTATTGGACTCACTTGTCTTGGTTAAATCCAGCTTATTTGAAAACCTATGGTGCTGCTGCTTCTGCTCATGGCAGTGCTGCTTCTGGCAAGGCTGTTCTTTGGTGGGCCTAGGTGACATCACAATCTCCATGGTTACATACACAACAAAGGTCAGATGTTGTTTACATCTGGCCATGCCAGTGGTATTGAGTAGCATATCACAGTGCTAAGGGTCCTGGATGCAACAATCTTTCAATGGGGAATAGCCGCACTGAGTTTGTCAAGTGCACCCATGTTTGCAACTCCAACAATACACACATATGTATGTATGTATGTATGTATGTATGTATGTATGTATTTATGTGTATCTATGTGTATCTATGTGTATCTATGTGTATCTATCTATATCTATCTATATCTATCTATCTATCTCTTTCACTCTCTCTTTATGTATATATATATATATATATATATATATATAATTTTTTTTCTTTTATATATATATATATATATATATATATATACATATATATAGAGAGAGAGAGATGGAAATACTTTTTTAAACATGTTTTCACCTTTTTTTTAACCTTCTTTTTTTCTTCTCTCCATGTTTTCCTTCTTTCCTCCTTTTTTCCTATGCTGCTGCTTCTTATTTTTCTTCTTTTTCAGACCCTATCATTGCACTATTGCTTATTCAATACCACCAGCAGATGGAGACACTATATTACAACATTAGTTGTGAGCAGCAGTTTGTACAAACAAATGCCTCATAGCTGATGTCCTATCCATTATTGCAATGGATGGTTGGCTGGCAACATTTGTTTTTATTATTCCAATACCACAGTACCAATGCATGGTCAATCAACAGCAATGACACCCCCATGTCAATTAACAAGATTCAGCACCCACTACCTGAAAGACAGCTACCTATCATGTCATGTCCAACCTGCACAGGTGTGCTGGTTGCTGAGCTTATTCAATTAAAGAGGACATTCAGCAGCAGCAGTCCTGTGCCTGGTCGCTCCAACAGGGGCCAGACACAAGCGGCACCACCTATTGTCTTTTGCCTGCAGTAGGGGCCCACTGGACTAGCCAGCAAGCAGCTGCAGCAGTAGCAAATAAACAGGTAATCTTTCCAACACTGAACCCTGGTGGTGCACTTAATATATGCTACCAGATAGGGGACATATCAGATATTAAACTGATATAAACAGACACCACATTTGATACCAGCCAAAAGGAAGAATGAGAAGTGATAACTGTGAAAGGGGAGGAACCAACGCTGTCCCCTTCACATGCACCATCACTACTTGTAGGAAGGGAGGCTGGCTGGCAGCCTCCCATACACACTCTGGCTGGGTGGCAGTCACCCACCAGTACACACAGCAGGCCCTAAACCCATATCATTATTGCTAAGCAGGAAGATGGGAGTCCATTTCACTCTGATGGACCATTTTTAAATGCAATCCATAACCTGGCTTTGGCAGGAACCCTTCTTACTCCTCCTACTTACATTTGATACTGGGTTTAGGATCTGCATAGGAAACACACACACACACAAGCACACACTTACCTGTGTTGTCTGCTGACGCCTCCTTGGCTGTCCCCAAACGGTATAAAACCAACAGCCACGGGAAGCTGTAAGGATAGAGGACATACCTGCATCCTATTGGACTCACTTGTCTTGGTTAAATCCAGCTTATTTGAAAACCTATGGTGCTGCTGCTTCTGCTCATGGCAGTGCTGCTTCTGACAAGGCTGTTCTTTGGTGGGCCTAGGTGACATCACAATCTCCATGGTTACATACACAACAAAGATCAGATGTTGTTTACACCAGGCCATGCCAGTGGTATTGAGTAGCATATCACAGTGCTAAGGGTCCTGGATGCAACAATCTTTCAATGGGGAATAGCCGCACTGAGTTTGTCAAGTGCACCCATGTTTGCAACTCCAACAATACACACATATGTATGTATGTATGTGTGTATGTGTGTATGTGTGTATGTGTATCTATATCTATGTGTATCTATCTATCTATCTATCTATCTCTTTCTCTCTCTCTATATGTGTATATATATATATATATAATTTTTTTTTCTTTTAAATATATATATATATATATATATATATATATATATATATATATATATATATATACATATATATATAGAGAGAGAGAGAGATGGAAATACTTTTTTAAACATGTTTTCACCTTTTTTTTTAACCTTCTTTTTTTCTTCTCTCCATGTTTTCCTTCTTTCCTCCTTTTTTTCTATGCTGCTGCTTCTTATTTTTCTTCTTTTTCAGACCCTATCATTGCACTATTGCTTATTCAATACCACCAGCAGATGGAGACACTATATTACAACATTAGTTGTGAGCAGCAGTTTGTACAAACAAATGCCTCATAGCTGATGTCCTATCCATTATTGCAATGGATGGTTGGCTGGCAACATTTGTTTTTATTTTTCCAATACCACAGTACCAATGCATGGTCAATCAACAGCAATTAAACCCCCATGTCAATTAACAAGATTCAGCACCCACTACCTGAAAGACAGCTACCTATCATGTCATGTCCAACCTGCACAGGTGTGCTGGTTGCTGAGCTTATTCAATTAAAGAGGACATTCAGCAGCAGCAGTCCTGTGCCTGGTCACTCCAACAGGGGCCAGACACAAGCGGCACCACCTATTGTCTTTTGCCTGCAGTAGGGGCCCACTGGACTAGCCAGCAAGCAGCTGCAGCAGCAAATAATCAGGTAATCTTTCTTTCCAACACTGAACCCTGGTGGTGCACTTAATATATGCTACCAGATAGGGGACATATCAGATATTAAACTGATATAAACAGACACCACATTTGATACCAGCCAAAAGGAAGAATGAGAAGTGATAACTGTGAAAGGGGAGGAACCAACGCTGTCCCCTTCACATGCACCATCACTACTTGTAGGAAGGGAGGCTGGCTGACAGCCTCCCATACACACTCTGGCTGGGTGGCAGTCACCCACTAGTACACACAGCAGGCCCTAAACCCATATCATTATTGCTAAGCAGGAAGATGGGAGTCCATTTCACTCTGATGGACCATTTTTAAATGCAATCCATAACCTGGCTTTGGCAGGAACACTTCTTACTCCTCCTACTTGCATTTGATACTGGGTTTAGGATCTGCATAGGAAATACATACACACACACACACACACACACACACACACACACAAGCACACACTTACCTGTGTTGCCTGCTGACGCCTCCTTGGCTGTCCCCAAACGGTATAAAACCAACAGCCACGGGAAGCTGTAAGGATAGAGGACATACCTGCATCCTATTGGACTCACTTGTCTTGGTTAAATCCAGCTTATTTGAAAACTTATGGTGCTGCTGCTTCTGATCATGGCAGTGCTGCTTCTGACAAGGCTGTTCTTTGGTGGGCCTAGGTGACATCACAATCTCCATGGTTACATACACAACAAAGGTCAGATGTTGTTTACACCTGGCCATGCCAGTGGTATTGAGTAGCATATCACAGTGCTAAGGGTCCTGGATGCAACAATCTTTCAATGGGGAATAGCCGCACTGAGTTTGTCAAGTGCACCCATGTTTGCAACTCCAACAATACACACATATGTATGTATGTATGTATGTATGTATGTATGTATGTATGTATGTATGTGTATCTATGTGTATCTATGTGTATCTATGTGTATCTATCTATATCTATCTATCTATCTCTTTCACTCTCTCTTTATGTATATATATATATATATATATATATATATATATATATATATATATATAATTTTTTTTCTTTTATATATATATATATATATATATATATATATACATATATATAGAGAGAGAGAGATGGAAATACTTTTTTAAACATGTTTTCACCTTTTTTTTAACCTTCTTTTTTTCTTCTCTCCATGTTTTCCTTCTTTCCTCCTTTTTTCCTATGCTGCTGCTTCTTATTTTTCTTCTTTTTCAGACCCTATCATTGCACTATTGCTTATTCAATACCACCAGCAGATGGAGACACTATATTACAACATTAGTTGTGAGCAGCAGTTTGTACAAACAAATGCCTCATAGCTGATGTCCTATCCATTATTGCAATGGATGGTTGGCTGGCAACATTTGTTTTTATTATTCCAATACCACAGTACCAATGCATGGTCAATCAACAGCAATGACACCCCCATGTCAATTAACAAGATTCAGCACCCACTACCTGAAAGACAGCTACCTATCATGTCATGTCCAACCTGCACAGGTGTGCTGGTTGCTGAGCTTATTCAATTAAAGAGGACATTCAGCAGCAGCAGTCCTGTGCCTGGTCGCTCCAACAGGGGCCAGACACAAGCGGCACCACCTATTGTCTTTTGCCTGCAGTAGGGGCCCACTGGACTAGCCAGCAAGCAGCTGCAGCAGTAGCAAATAAACAGGTAATCTTTCCAACACTGAACCCTGGTGGTGCACTTAATATATGCTACCAGATAGGGGACATATCAGATATTAAACTGATATAAACAGACACCACATTTGATACCAGCCAAAAGGAAGAATGAGAAGTGATAACTGTGAAAGGGGAGGAACCAACGCTGTCCCCTTCACATGCACCATCACTACTTGTAGGAAGGGAGGCTGGCTGGCAGCCTCCCATACACACTCTGGCTGGGTGGCAGTCACCCACCAGTACACACAGCAGGCCCTAAACCCATATCATTATTGCTAAGCAGGAAGATGGGAGTCCATTTCACTCTGATGGACCATTTTTAAATGCAATCCATAACCTGGCTTTGGCAGGAACCCTTCTTACTCCTCCTACTTACATTTGATACTGGGTTTAGGATCTGCATAGGAAACACACACACACACAAGCACACACTTACCTGTGTTGTCTGCTGACGCCTCCTTGGCTGTCCCCAAACGGTATAAAACCAACAGCCACGGGAAGCTGTAAGGATAGAGGACATACCTGCATCCTATTGGACTCACTTGTCTTGGTTAAATCCAGCTTATTTGAAAACCTATGGTGCTGCTGCTTCTGCTCATGGCAGTGCTGCTTCTGACAAGGCTGTTCTTTGGTGGGCCTAGGTGACATCACAATCTCCATGGTTACATACACAACAAAGATCAGATGTTGTTTACACCAGGCCATGCCAGTGGTATTGAGTAGCATATCACAGTGCTAAGGGTCCTGGATGCAACAATCTTTCAATGGGGAATAGCCGCACTGAGTTTGTCAAGTGCACCCATGTTTGCAACTCCAACAATACACACATATGTATGTATGTATGTGTGTATGTGTGTATGTGTGTATGTGTATCTATATCTATGTGTATCTATCTATCTATCTATCTATCTCTTTCTCTCTCTCTATATGTGTATATATATATATATATAATTTTTTTTTCTTTTAAATATATATATATATATATATATATATATATATATATATATACATATATATATAGAGAGAGAGAGAGATGGAAATACTTTTTTAAACATGTTTTCACCTTTTTTTTTAACCTTCTTTTTTTCTTCTCTCCATGTTTTCCTTCTTTCCTCCTTTTTTTCTATGCTGCTGCTTCTTATTTTTCTTCTTTTTCAGACCCTATCATTGCACTATTGCTTATTCAATACCACCAGCAGATGGAGACACTATATTACAACATTAGTTGTGAGCAGCAGTTTGTACAAACAAATGCCTCATAGCTGATGTCCTATCCATTATTGCAATGGATGGTTGGCTGGCAACATTTGTTTTTATTTTTCCAATACCACAGTACCAATGCATGGTCAATCAACAGCAATTAAACCCCCATGTCAATTAACAAGATTCAGCACCCACTACCTGAAAGACAGCTACCTATCATGTCATGTCCAACCTGCACAGGTGTGCTGGTTGCTGAGCTTATTCAATTAAAGAGGACATTCAGCAGCAGCAGTCCTGTGCCTGGTCACTCCAACAGGGGCCAGACACAAGCGGCACCACCTATTGTCTTTTGCCTGCAGTAGGGGCCCACTGGACTAGCCAGCAAGCAGCTGCAGCAGCAAATAATCAGGTAATCTTTCTTTCCAACACTGAACCCTGGTGGTGCACTTAATATATGCTACCAGATAGGGGACATATCAGATATTAAACTGATATAAACAGACACCACATTTGATACCAGCCAAAAGGAAGAATGAGAAGTGATAACTGTGAAAGGGGAGGAACCAACGCTGTCCCCTTCACATGCACCATCACTACTTGTAGGAAGGGAGGCTGGCTGACAGCCTCCCATACACACTCTGGCTGGGTGGCAGTCACCCACTAGTACACACAGCAGGCCCTAAACCCATATCATTATTGCTAAGCAGGAAGATGGGAGTCCATTTCACTCTGATGGACCATTTTTAAATGCAATCCATAACCTGGCTTTGGCAGGAACACTTCTTACTCCTCCTACTTGCATTTGATACTGGGTTTAGGATCTGCATAGGAAATACACACACACACACACACACACACACACAAGCACACACTTACCTGTGTTGCCTGCTGACGCCTCCTTGGCTGTCCCCAAACGGTATAAAACCAACAGCCACGGGAAGCTGTAAGGATAGAGGACATACCTGCATCCTATTGGACTCACTTGTCTTGGTTAAATCCAGCTTATTTGAAAACTTATGGTGCTGCTGCTTCTGATCATGGCAGTGCTGCTTCTGACAAGGCTGTTCTTTGGTGGGCCTAGGTGACATCACAATCTCCATGGTTACATACACAACAAAGGTCAGATGTTGTTTACACCTGGCCATGCCAGTGGTATTGAGTAGCATATCACAGTGCTAAGGGTCCTGGATGCAACAATCTTTCAATGGGGAATAGCCGCACTGAGTTTGTCAAGTGCACCCATGTTTGCAACTCCAACAATACACACATATGTATGTATGTATGTATGTATGTATGTATGTATGTATGTGTATCTATGTGTATCTATGTGTATCTATGTGTATCTATCTATATCTATCTATATCTATCTATCTATCTCTTTCACTCTCTCTTTATGTATATATATATATATATATATATATATATATATATATAATTTTTTTTCTTTTATATATATATATATATATATATATATATATATACATATATATAGAGAGAGAGAGATGGAAATACTTTTTTAAACATGTTTTCACCTTTTTTTTAACCTTCTTTTTTTCTTCTCTCCATGTTTTCCTTCTTTCCTCCTTTTTTCCTATGCTGCTGCTTCTTATTTTTCTTCTTTTTCAGACCCTATCATTGCACTATTGCTTATTCAATACCACCAGCAGATGGAGACACTATATTACAACATTAGTTGTGAGCAGCAGTTTGTACAAACAAATGCCTCATAGCTGATGTCCTATCCATTATTGCAATGGATGGTTGGCTGGCAACATTTGTTTTTATTATTCCAATACCACAGTACCAATGCATGGTCAATCAACAGCAATGACACCCCCATGTCAATTAACAAGATTCAGCACCCACTACCTGAAAGACAGCTACCTATCATGTCATGTCCAACCTGCACAGGTGTGCTGGTTGCTGAGCTTATTCAATTAAAGAGGACATTCAGCAGCAGCAGTCCTGTGCCTGGTCGCTCCAACAGGGGCCAGACACAAGCGGCACCACCTATTGTCTTTTGCCTGCAGTAGGGGCCCACTGGACTAGCCAGCAAGCAGCTGCAGCAGTAGCAAATAAACAGGTAATCTTTCCAACACTGAACCCTGGTGGTGCACTTAATATATGCTACCAGATAGGGGACATATCAGATATTAAACTGATATAAACAGACACCACATTTGATACCAGCCAAAAGGAAGAATGAGAAGTGATAACTGTGAAAGGGGAGGAACCAACGCTGTCCCCTTCACATGCACCATAACTACTTGTAGGAAGGGAGGCTGGCTGGCAGCCTCCCATACACACTCTGGCTGGGTGGCAGTCACCCACCAGTACACACAGCAGGCCCTAAACCCATATCATTATTGCTAAGCAGGAAGATGGGAGTCCATTTCACTCTGATGGACCATTTTTAAATGCAATCCATAACCTGGCTTTGGCAGGAACCCTTCTTACTCCTCCTACTTACATTTGATACTGGGTTTAGGATCTGCATAGGAAACACACACACACACAAGCACACACTTACCTGTGTTGCCTGCTGACGCCTCCTTGGCTGTCCCCAAACGGTATAAAACCAACAGCCACGGGAAGCTGTAAGGATAGAGGACATACCTGCATCCTATTGGACTCACTTGTCTTGGTTAAATCCAGCTTATTTGAAAACCTATGGTGCTGCTGCTTCTGCTCATGGCAGTGCTGCTTCTGACAAGGCTGTTCTTTGGTGGGCCTAGGTGACATCACAATCTCCATGGTTACATACACAACAAAGATCAGATGTTGTTTACACCAGGCCATGCCAGTGGTATTGAGTAGCATATCACAGTGCTAAGGGTCCTGGATGCAACAATCTTTCAATGGGGAATAGCCGCACTGAGTTTGTCAAGTGCACCCATGTTTGCAACTCCAACAATACACACATATGTATGTATGTATGTGTGTATGTGTGTATGTGTATCTATATCTATGTGTATCTATCTATCTATCTATCTATCTCTTTCTCTCTCTCTATATGTGTATATATATATATATATATATATAATTTTTTTTTCTTTTAAATATATATATATATATATATATATATATATACATATATATATAGAGAGAGAGAGAGATGGAAATACTTTTTTAAACATGTTTTCACCTTTTTTTTTAACCTTCTTTTTTTCTTCTCTCCATGTTTTCCTTCTTTCCTCCTTTTTTCCTATGCTGCTGCTTCTTATTTTTCTTCTTTTTCAGACCCTATCATTGCACTATTGCTTATTCAATACCACCAGCAGATGGAGACACTATATTACAACATTAGTTGTGAGCAGCAGTTTGTACAAACAAATGCCTCATAGCTGATGTCCTATCCATTATTGCAATGGATGGTTGGCTGGCAACATTTGTTTTTATTTTTCCAATACCACAGTACCAATGCATGGTCAATCAACAGCAATTAAACCCCCATGTCAATTAACAAGATTCAGCACCCACTACCTGAAAGACAGCTACCTATCATGTCATGTCCAACCTGCACAGGTGTGCTGGTTGCTGAGCTTATTCAATTAAAGAGGACATTCAGAAGCAGCAGTCCTGTGCCTGGTCACTCCAACAGGGGCCAGACACAAGCGGCACCACCTATTGTCTTTTGCCTGCAGTAGGGGCCCACTGGACTAGCCAGCAAGCAGCTGCAGCAGCAAATAATCAGGTAATCTTTCTTTCCAACACTGAACCCTGGTGGTGCACTTAATATATGCTACCAGATAGGGGACATATCAGATATTAAACTGATATAAACAGACACCACATTTGATACCAGCCAAAAGGAAGAATGAGAAGTGATAACTGTGAAAGGGGAGGAACCAACGCTGTCCCCTTCACATGCACCATCACTACTTGTAGGAAGGGAGGCTGGCTGACAGCCTCCCATACACACTCTGGCTGGGTGGCAGTCACCCACTAGTACACACAGCAGGCCCTAAACCCATATCATTATTGCTAAGCAGGAAGATGGGAGTCCATTTCACTCTGATGGACCATTTTTAAATGCAATCCATAACCTGGCTTTGGCAGGAACACTTCTTACTCCTCCTACTTGCATTTGATACTGGGTTTAGGATCTGCATAGGAAATACACACACACACACACACACACACACACAAGCACACACTTACCTGTGTTGCCTGCTGACGCCTCCTTGGCTGTCCCCAAACGGTATAAAACCAACAGCCACGGGAAGCTGTAAGGATAGAGGACATACCTGCATCCTATTGGACTCACTTGTCTTGGTTAAATCCAGCTTATTTGAAAACTTATGGTGCTGCTGCTTCTGATCATGGCAGTGCTGCTTCTGACAAGGCTGTTCTTTGGTGGGCCTAGGTGACATCACAATCTCCATGGTTACATACACAACAAAGGTCAGATGTTGTTTACACCTGGCCATGCCAGTGGTATTGAGTAGCATATCACAGTGCTAAGGGTCC
>NW_026608019.1:20000-25000 GCF_029499605.1 Hyla sarda | reverse complement strand
TTTCTTTTAAATATATATATATATATATATATATATATATATATATATACATATATAGAGAGAGAGAGATGGAAATACTTTTTTAAACATGTTTTCACCTTTTTTTTTAACCTTCTTTTTTTCTTCTCTCCATGTTTTCCTTCTTTCCTCCTTTTTTCCTATGCTGCTGCTTCTTATTTTTCTTCTTTTTCAGACCCTATCATTGCACTATTGCTTATTCAATACCACCAGCAGATGGAGACACTATATTACAACATTAGTTGTGAGCAGCAGTTTGTACAAACAAATGCCTCATAGCTGATGTCCTATCCATTATTGCAATGGATGGTTGGCTGGCAACATTTGTTTTTATTATTCCAATACCACAGTACCAATGCATGGTCAATCAACAGCAATGACACCCCCATGTCAATTAACAAGATTCAGCACCCACTACCTGAAAGACAGCTACCTATCATCTCATGTCCAACCTGCACAGGTGTGCTGGTTGCTGAGCTTATTCAATTAAAGAGGACATTCAGCAGCAGCAGTCCTGTGCCTGGTCGCTGCAACAGGGGCCAGACACAAGCGGCACCACCTATTGTCTTTTGCCTGCAGTAGGGGCCCACTGGACTAGCCAGCAAGCAGCTGCAGCAGTAAATAAACAGGTAATCTTTCTTTCCAACACTAAACCCTGGTGGTGCACTTAATATATGCTACCAGATAGGGGACATATCAGATAGTAAACTGATATAAACAGACACCACATTTGATACCAGCCAAAAGGAAGAATGAGAAGTGATAACTGTGAAAGGGGAGGAACCAACGCTGTCCCCTTCACATGCACCATCACTACTTGTAGGAAGGTAGGCTGGCTGGCACCCTCCCATACACACTCTGGCTGGGTGGCAGTCACCCACCAGTACACACAGCAGGCCCTAAACCCATATCATTATTGCTAAGCAGGAAGATGGGAGTCCATTTCACTCTGATGGACCATTTTTAAATGCAATCCATAACCTGGCTTTGGCAGGAACCCTTCTTACTCCTCCTACTTGCATTTGATACTGGGTTTAGGATCTGCATAGGAAACACACACACACACACACACACACACACACACACACAAGCACACACTTACCTGTGTTGCCTGCTGACGCCTCCTTGGCTGTCCCCAAACGGTATAAAACCAACAGCCACGGGAAGCTGTAAGGATAGAGGACATACCTGCATCCTATTGGACTCACTTGTCTTGGTTAAATCCAGCTTATTTGAAAACTTATGGTGCTGCTGCTTCTGATCATGGCAGTGCTGCTTCTGACAAGGCTGTTCTTTGGTGGGCCTAGGTGACATCACAATCTCCATGGTTACATACACAACAAAGGTCAGATGTTGTTTACACCTGGCCATGCCAGTGGTATTGAGTAGCATATCACAGTGCTAAGGGTCCTGGATGCAACAATCTTTCAATGGGGAATAGCCGCACTGAGTTTGTCAAGTGCACCCATGTTTGCAACTCCAACAATACACACATATGTATGTATGTATGTATGTTGTATGTATGTATGTATGTATGTATGTGTATCTATCTATCTATCTCTTTCTCTCTCTCTATATGTATATATATATATATATATATATAATTTTTTTTCTTTTAAATATATATATATATATATATATATATATATATATATATATATACATATATAGAGAGAGAGAGAGATGGAAATACTTTTTTAAACATGTTTTCACCTTTTTTTTACCTTCTTTTTTTCTTCTCTCCATGTTTTCCTTCTTTCCTCCTTTTTTCCTATGCTGCTGCTTCTTATTTTACTCCTTTTTCAGACCCTATCATTGCACTATTGCTTATTCAATACCACCAGCAGATGGAGACACTATATTACAACATTAGTCGTGAGCAGCAGTTTGTACAAACAAATGCCTCATAGCTGATGTCCTATCCATTATTGCAATGGATGGCTGGCTGGCAACATTTGTTTTAATTATTCCAATACCACAGTACCAATGCATGGTCAATCAACAGCAATGACACCCCCATGTCAATTAACAAGATTCAGCACCCACTACCTGAAAGACAGCTACCTATCATGTCATGTCCAACCTGCACAGGTGTGCTGGTTGCTGAGCTTATTCAATTAAAGAGGACATTCAGCAGCAGCAGTCCTGTGCCTGGTCGCTCCAACAGGGGCCAGACACAAGCGGCACCACCTATTGTCTTTTGCCTGCAGTAGGGGCCCACTGGACTAGCCAGCAAGCAGCTGCAGCAAATAAACAGGTAATCTTTCTTTCCAACACTGAACCCTGGTGGTGCATTTAATATATGCTACCAGATAGGGGACATATCAGATATTAAACTGATATAAACAGACACCACAATTGATACCAGCCAAAAGGAAGAATGAGAAGTGATAACTGTGAAAGGGGAGGAACCAACGCTGTCCCCTTCACATGCACCATCACTACTTGTAGGAAGGGAGGCTGGCTGGCAGCCTCCCATACACACTCTGGCTGGGTGGCAGTCACCCACCAGTACACACAGCAGACCCTAAACCCATATCATTATTGCTAAGCAGGAAGATGGGAGTCCATTTCACTCTGATGGACCATTTTTAAATGCAATCCATAACCTGGCTTTGGCAGGAACCCTTCTTACTCCTCCTACTTGCATTTGATACTGGGTTTAGGATCTGCATAGGAAACACACACACACACACACACACACACAAGCACACACTTACCTGTGTTGCCTGCTGACGCCTCCTTGGCTGTCCCCAAACGGTATAAAACCAACAGCCACGGGAAGCTGTAAGGATAGAGGACATACCTGCATCCTATTGGACTCACTTGTCTTGGATAAATTCAGCTTATTTGAAAACCTATGGATCTGCTGCTTCTGCTCATGGCAGTGCTGCTTCTGACAAGGCTGTTCTTTGGTGGGCCTAGGTGACATCACAATCTCCATGGTTACATACACAACAAAGGTCAGATGTTGTTTACACCTGGCCATGCCAGTGGTATTGAGTAGCATATCACAGTGCTAAGGGTCCTGGATGCAACAATCTTTCAATGGGGAATAGCCGCACTGAGTTTGTCAAGTGCACCCATGTTTGCAACTCCAACAATACACACATATGTATGTATGTATGTATGTATGTATGTATCTATGTATCTATCTATCTATCTATCTATCTATCTCTTTCTCTCTTTCTATATGTATATATATATATATATATAGAGAGAGAGAGAGAGAGAGAGAGAGAGAGAGAGAGAGAGAGAGAGAGAGAGAGAGAGATGGAAATACTTTTTTAAACATGTTTTCACCTTTTTTTTTAACCTTCTTTTTTTCTTCTCTCCCGGTTTTCCTTCTTTCCTCCTTTTTTCCTATGCTGCTGCTTCTTATTTTTCTTCTTTTTCAGACCCTATCATTGCACTATTGCTTATTCAATACCACCAGCAGATGGAGACACTATATTACAACATTAGTTGTGAGCAGCAGTTTGTACAAACAAATGCCTCATAGCTGATGTCCTATCCATTATTGCAATGGATGGTTGGCTGGCAACATTTGTTTTTATTATTCCAATACCACAGTACCAATGCATGGTCAATCAACAGCAATGACACCCCCATGTCAATTAACAAGATTCAGCACCCACTACCTGAAAGACAGCTACCTATCATGTCATGTCCAACCTGCTCAGGTGTGCTGGTTGCTGAGCTTATTCAATTAAAGAGGACATTCAGCAGCAGCAGTCCTGTGCCTGGTCGCTCCAACAGGGGCCAGACACAAGCGGCACCACCTATTGTCTTTTGCCTGCAGTAGGGGCCCACTGGACTAGCCAGCAAGCAGCTGCAGCAGTAAATAAACAGGTAATCTTTCTTTCCAACACTGAACCCTGGTGGTGCATTTAATATATGCTACCAGATAGGGGACATATCAGATATTAAACTGATATAAACAGACACCACATTTGATACCAGCCAAAAGGAAGAATGAGAAGTGATAACTGTGAAAGGGGAGGAACCAACGCTGTCCCCTTCACATGCACCATCACTACTTGTTGGAAGGTAGGCTGGCTGGCAGCCTCCCATACACACTCTGGCTGGGTGGCAGTCACCCACCAGTACACACAGCAGGCCCTAAACCCATATCGATATTGCTAAGCAGGAAGATGGGAGTCCATTTCACTCTGATGGACCATTTTTAAATGCAATCCATAACCTGGCTTTGGCAGGAACCCTTCTTACTCCTCCTACTTGCATTTGATACTGGGTTTAGGATCTGCATAGGAAACACACACACACACACACACACAAGCACACACTTACCTGTGTTGCCTGCTGACGCCTCCTTGGCTGTCCCCAAACGGTATAAAACCAACAGCCACGGGAAGCTGTAAGGATAGAGGACATACCTGCATCCTATTGGACTCACTTGTCTTGGTTAAATCCAGCTTATTTGAAAACTTATGGTGCTGCTGCTTCTGATCATGGCAGTGCTGCTTCTGACAAGGCTGTTCTTTGGTGGGCCTAGGTGACATCACAATCTCCATGGTTACATACACAACAAAGGTCAGATGTTGTTTACACCTGGCCATGCCAGTGGTATTGAGTAGCATATCACAGTGCTAAGGGTCCTGGATGCAACAATCTTTCAATGGGGAATAGCCGCACTGAGTTTGTCAAGTGCACCCATGTTTGCAACTCCAACAATACACACATATGTATGTATGTATGTATGTATGTATGTGTATCTATATCTATGTGTATCTATGTGTATCTATCTATATCTATCTATCTCTTTCACTCTCTCTTTATGTATATATATATATATATATATATATATATATATATTTTTTTTTTTTTTTCTTTTATATATATATATATATATATATATATATATATATACATACATATATAGAGAGAAAGAGAGATGGAAATACTTTTTTAAACATGTTTTCACCTTTTTTTTTAACCTTCTTTTTTTCTTCTCTCCATGT
>NW_026608019.1:0-15000 GCF_029499605.1 Hyla sarda | reverse complement strand
TTGTACAAACAAATGCCTCATAGCTGATGTCCTATCCATTATTGCAATGGATGGCTGGCTGGCAACATTTGTTTTAATTATTCCAATACCACAGTACCAATGCATGGTCAATCAACAGCAATGACACCCCCATGTCAATTAACAAGATTCAGCACCCACTACCTGAAAGACAGCTACCTATCATGTCATGTCCAACCTGCACAGGTGTGCTGGTTGCTGAGCTTATTCAATTAAAGAGGACATTCAGCAGCAGCAGTCCTGTGCCTGGTCGCTCCAACAGGGGCCAGACACAAGCGGCACCACCTATTGTCTTTTGCCTGCAGTAGGGGCCCACTGGACTAGCCAGCAAGCAGCTGCAGCAAATAAACAGGTAATCTTTCTTTCCAACACTGAACCCTGGTGGTGCATTTAATATATGCTACCAGATAGGGGACATATCAGATATTAAACTGATATAAACAGACACCACATTTGATACCAGCCAAAAGGAAGAATGAGAAGTGATAACTGTGAAAGGGGAGGAACCAACGCTGTCCCCTTCACATGCACCATCACTACTTGTAGGAAGGTAGGCTGGCTGGCAGCCTCCCATACACACTCTGGCTGGGTGGCAGTCACCCACCAGTACACACAGCAGGCCCTAAACCCATATCATTATTGCTAAGCAGGAAGATGGGAGTCCATTTCACTCTGATGGACCATTTTTAAATGCAATCCATAACCTGGCTTTGGCAGGAACCCTTCTTACTCCTCCTACTTGCATTTGATACTGGGTTTAGGATCTGCATAGGAAACACACACACACACACACACACAAGCACACACTTACCTGTGTTGCCTGCTGACGCCTCCTTGGCTGTCCCCAAACGGTATAAAACCAACAGCCACGGGAAGCTGTAAGGATAGAGGACATACCTGCATCCTATTGGACTCACTTGTCTTGGTTAAATCCAGCTTATTTGAAAACTTATGGTGCTGCTGCTTCTGATCATGGCAGTGCTGCTTCTGACAAGGCTGTTCTTTGGTGGGCCTAGGTGACATCACAATCTCCATGGTTACATACACAACAAAGGTCAGATGTTGTTTACACCTGGCCATGCCAGTGGTATTGAGTAGCATATCACAGTGCTAAGGGTCCTGGATGCAACAATCTTTCAATGGGGAATAGCCGCACTGAGTTTGTCAAGTGCACCCATGTTTGCAACTCCAACAATACACACATATGTATGTATGTATGTATCTATCTATCTATCTCTTTCTCTCTTTCTATATGTATATATATATATATATATATATATATAATTTTTTTTCTTTTAAATATATATATATATATATATATATATACATATATAGAGAGAGATAGAGATGGAAATACTTTTTTAAACATGTTTTCACCTTTTTTTTACCTTCTTTTTTTCTTCTCTCCATGTTTTCCTTCTTTCCTCCTTTTTTCCTATGCTGCTGCTTCTTATTTTACTCCTTTTTCAGACCCTATCATTGCACTATTGCTTATTCAATACCACCAGCAGATGGAGACACTATATTACAACATTAGTCGTGAGCAGCAGTTTGTACAAACAAATGCCTCATAGCTGATGTCCTATCCATTATTGCAATGGATGGCTGGCTGGCAACATTTGTTTTAATTATTCCAATACCACAGTACCAATGCATGGTCAATCAACAGCAATGACACCCCCATGTCAATTAACAAGATTCAGCACCCACTACCTGAAAGACAGCTACCTATCATGTCATGTCCAACCTGCACAGGTGTGCTGGTTGCTGAGCTTATTCAATTAAAGAGGACATTCAGCAGCAGCAGTCCTGTGCCTGGTCGCTCCAACAGGGGCCAGACACAAGCGGCACCACCTATTGTCTTTTGCCTGCAGTAGGGGCCCACTGGACTAGCCAGCAAGCAGCTGCAGCAAATAAACAGGTAATCTTTCTTTCCAACACTGAACCCTGGTGGTGCATTTAATATATGCTACCAGATAGGGGACATATCAGATATTAAACTGATATAAACAGACACCACATTTGATACCAGCCAAAAGGAAGAATGAGAAGTGATAACTGTGAAAGGGGAGGAACCAACGCTGTCCCCTTCACATGCACCATCACTACTTGTAGGAAGGGAGGCTGGCTGGCAGCCTCCCATACACACTCTGGCTGGGTGGCAGTCACCCACCAGTACACACAGCAGACCCTAAACCCATATCATTATTGCTAAGCAGGAAGATGGGAGTCCATTTCACTCTGATGGACCATTTTTAAATGCAATCCATAACCTGGCTTTGGCAGGAACCCTTCTTACTCCTCCTACTTGCATTTGATACTGGGTTTAGGATCTGCATAGGAAACACACACACACACACACACACACAAGCACACACTTACCTGTGTTGCCTGCTGACGCCTCCTTGGCTGTCCCCAAACGGTATAAAACCAACAGCCACGGGAAGCTGTAAGGATAGAGGACATACCTGCATCCTATTGGACTCACTTGTCTTGGTTAAATCCAGCTTATTTGAAAACCTATGGATCTGCTGCTTCTGCTCATGGCAGTGCTGCTTCTGACAAGGCTGTTCTTTGGTGGGCCTAGGTGACATCACAATCTCCATGGTTACATACACAACAAAGGTCAGATGTTGTTTACATCTGGCCATGCCAATGGTATTGAGTAGCATATCACAGTGCTAAGGGTCCTGGATGCAACAATCTTTCAATGGGGAATAGCCGCACTGAGTTTGTCAAGTGCACCCATGTTTGCAACTCCAACAATACACACATATGTATGTATGTATGTATGTATGTATGTATGTATGTATGTATCTATCTATCTATCTATCTCTTTCTCTCTTTCTATATGTATATATATATATATATATATATATATATATATATATATATTTATAGAGAGAGAGAGAGAGATGGAAATACTTTTTTAAACATGTTTTCACCTTTTTTTTAACCTTCTTTTTTTCTTCTCTCCATGTTTTCCTTCTTTCCTCCTTTTTTCCTATGCTGCTGCTTCTTATTTTTCTTCTTTTTCAGACCCTATCATTGCACTATTGCTTATTCAATACCACCAGCAGATGGAGACACTATATTACAACATTAGTTGTGAGCAGCAGTTTGTACAAACAAATGCCTCATAGCTGATGTCCTATCCATTATTGCAATGGATGGTTGGCTGGCAACATTTGTTTTTATTATTCCAATACCACAGTACCAATGCATGGTCAATCAACAGCAATGACACCCCCATGTCAATTAACAAGATTCAGCACCCACTACCTGAAAGACAGCTACCTATCATGTCATGTCCAACCTGCACAGGTGTGCTGGTTGCTGAGCTTATTCAATTAAAGAGGACATTCAGCAGCAGCAGTCCTGTGCCTGGTCGCTCCAACAGGGGCCAGACACAAGCGGCACCACCTATTGTCTTTTGCCTGCAGTAGGGGCCCACTGGACTAGCCAGCAAGCAGCTGCAGCAGTAAATAAACAGGTAATCTTTCTTTCCAACACTGAACCCTGGTGGTGCACTTAATATATGCTACCAGATAGGGGACATATCAGATAGTAAACTGATATAAACAGACACCACATTTGATACCAGCCAAAAGGAAGAATGAGAAGTGATAACTGTGAAAGGGGAGGAACCAACGCTGTCCCCTTCACATGCACCATCACTACTTGTAGGAAGGTAGGCTGGCTGGCAGCCTCCCATACACACTCTGGCTGGGTGGCAGTCACCCACCAGTACACACAGCAGGCCCTAAACCCATATCATTATTGCTAAGCAGGAAGATGGGAGTCCATTTCACTCTGATGGACCATTTTTAAATGCAATCCATAACCTGGCTTTGGCAGGAACCCTTCTTACTCCTCCTACTTGCATTTGATACTGGGTTTAGGATCTGCATAGGAAATATACACACACACACACACACACACACACAAGCACACACTTACCTGTGTTGCCTGCTGACGCCTCCTTGGCTGTCCCCAAACGGTATAAAACCAACAGCCACGGGAAGCTGTAAGGATAGAGGACATACCTGCATCCTATTGGACTCACTTGTCTTGGTTAAATCCAGCTTATTTGAAAACCTATGGTGCTGCTGCTTCTGCTCATGGCAGTGCTGCTTCTGACAAGGCTGTTCTTTGGTGGGCCTAGGTGACATCACAATCTCCATGGTTACATACACAACAAAGGTCAGATGTTGTTTACATCTGGCCATGCCAGTGGTATTGAGTAGCATATCACAGTGCTAAGGGTCCTGGATGCAACAATCTTTCAATGGGGAATAGCCGCACTGAGTTTGTCAAGTGCACCCATGTTTGCAACTCCAACAATACACACATATGTATGTATGTATGTATATATGTATGTATGTATGTATGTATGTGTATCTATGTGTATCTATGTGTATCTATCTATATCTATCTATATCTATCTATATCTATCTATCTCTTTCACTCTCTTTATGTATATATATATATATATATTGATATATATATATAATTTTTTTTTCTTTTATATATATATATATATATATATATATATATATATATATATATATACATACATATATAGAGAGAAAGAGAGATGGAAATACTTTTTTAAACATGTTTTCACCTTTTTTTTTAACCTTCTTTTTTTCTTCTCTCCATGTTTTCCTCCTTTTTTCCTATGCTGCTGCTTCTTATTTTTCTTCTTTTTCAGACCCTATCATTGCACTATTGCTTATTCAATACCACCAGCAGATGGAGACACTATATTACAACATTAGTTGTGAGCAGCAGTTTGTACAAACAAATGCCTCATAGCTGATGTCCTATCCATTATTGCAATGGATGGTTGGCTGGCAACATTTGTTTTTATTATTCCAATACCACAGTACCAATGCATGGTCAATCAACAGCAATGACACCCCCATGTCAATTAACAAGATTCAGCACCCACTACCTGAAAGACAGCTACCTATCATGTCATGTCCAACCTGCACAGGTGTGCTGGTTGCTGAGCTTATTCAATTAAAGAGGACATTCAGCAGCAGCAGTCCTGTGCCTGGTCGCTCCAACAGGGGCCAGACACAAGCGGCACCACCTATTGTCTTTTGCCTGCAGTAGGGGCCCACTGGACTAGCCAGCAAGCAGCTGCAGCAAATAAACAGGTAATCTTTCTAACACTGAACCCTGGTGGTGCACTTAATCTATGCTACCACATAGGGGACATATCAGATATTAAACTGATATAAACAGACACCACATTTGATACCAGCCAAAAGGAAAGATGAGAAGTAATAACTGTGAAAGGGGAGGAACCAACGCTGTCCCCTTCACATGCACCATCACTACTTGTAGGAAGGGAGGCTGGCTGGCAGCCTCCCATACACACTCTGGCTGGGTGGCAGTCACCCACCAGTACACACAGCAGGCCCTAAACCCATATCATTATTGCTAAGCAGGAAGATGGGAGTCCATTTCACTCTGATGGACCATTTTTAAATGCAATCCATAACCTGGCTTTGGCAGGAACAGTTCTTACTCCTCCTACTTGCATTTGATACTGGGTTTAGGATCTGCATAGGAAACACACACACACACACACAAGCACACACTTACCTGTGTTGCCTGCTGACGCCTCCTTGGCTGTCCCCAAACGGTATAAAACCAACAGCCACAGGAAGCTGTAAGGATAGAGGACATACCTGCATCCTATTGGACTCACTTGTCTTGGTTAAATCCAGCTTATTTGAAAACCTATGGTGCTGCTGCTTCTGCTCATGGCAGTGCTGCTTCTGACAAGGCTGTTCTTTGGTGGGCCTAGGTGACATCACAATCTCCATGGTTACATACACAACAAAGGTCAGATGTTGTTTACACCAGGCCATGCCAGTGGTATTGAGTAGCATAACACAGTGCTAAGGGTCCTGGATGCAACAATCTTTCAATGGGGAATTGCCGCACTGAGTTTGTCAAGTGCACCCATGTTTGCAACTCCAACAATACACACATATGTATGTATGTATCTATGTGTATCTATGTGTATCTATCTATCTATCTATCTATTTATTTATCTCTTTCTCTCTCTCTATATGTATATATATATATATATATATATATATATATATATAATTTTTTTTTCTTTTAAATATATATATATATATACATATATAGAGAGAGAGAGAGATGGAAATGCTTTTTTAAACATGTTTTCACCTTTTTTTTTAACCTTCTTCTTTTCTTCTCTCCATGTTTTCCTTCTTTCTTCCTTTTTTCCTATGCTGCTGCTTCTTATTTTTCTTCTTTTTCAGACCCTATCATTGCACTATTGCTTATTCAATACCACCAGCAGATGGAGACACTATATTACAACATTAGTTGTGAGCAGCAGTTTGTACAAACAAATGCCTCATAGCTGATGTCCTATCCATTATTGCAATGGATGGTTGGCTGGCAACATTTGTTTTTATTATTCCAATACCACAGTACCAATGCATGGTCAATTAACAAGATTCAGCACCCACTACCTGAAAGACAGCTACCTATCATGTCATGTCCAACCTGCACAGGTGTGCTGGTTGCTGAGCTTATTCAATTAAAGAGGACATTCAGCAGCAGCAGTCCTGTGCCTGGTCGCTCCAACAGGGGCCAGACACAAGCGGCACCACCTATTGTCTTTTGCCTGCAGTAGGGGCCCACTGGACTAGCCAGCAAGCAGCTGCAGCAGATAAACAGGTAATCTTTCTTTCCAACACTGAACCCTGGTGGTGCACTTAATATATGCTACCAGATAGGGGACATATCAGATATTAAACTGATATAAACAGACACCACATTTGATACCAGCCAAAAGGAAGAATGAGAAGTGATAACTGTGAAAGGGGAGGAACCAACGCTGTCCCCTTCACATGCACCATCACTACTTGTAGGAAGGGAGGCTGGCTGGCAGCCTCCCATACACACTCTGGCTGGGTGGCAGTCACCCACCAGTACACACAGCAGACCCTAAACCCATATCATTATTGCTAAGCAGGAAGATGGGAGTCCATTTCACTCTGATGGACCATTTTTAAATGCAATCCATAACCTGGCTTTGGCAGGAACCCTTCTTACTCCTCCTACTTGCATTTGATACTGGGTTTAGGATCTGCATAGGAAACACACACACACACACACACACACACACAAGCACACACTTACCTGTGTTGTCTGCTGACGCCTCCTTGGCTGTCCCCAAACGGTATAAAACCAACAGCCACGGGCAGGGCCGGACTGGGGATAAAAACCAGCCCTGGAAAAAGTTGCATACCAGCCCCATATTGCGTAATTTTTCAAGCTCATGGCATATCGTAATTATATACTTGTTCATAAAAGGGGAAAGCATTCATTTTAAAACACATACATAAATACGAATATGAACTTTGCACTTCAATAGCTTTATTGTAGACCAGCTTTTCCCAACCAGGGTGCCTCCAGCAGTTGCAAAACTACAAGTCTCAGCATGTCCAGACAGCTTTTGGCTGCTTGGGCATGCTGGAAAATGTAGTTTTGCAACAGCTGGAGGCACCCTGGTTGGAAAACACTACAGTAGACCATTATTCCATGCAACTGGGTCAGAACTAAGAATAATCCAAAAATGTTTACTTTAAAGAATAGAAGACAATAATAATAATAATAATAATAATCTCTTACTTTGTATAAGTTACTCAACATACACCAAACCAGCAGTTGATAAATAGACCATAGACCACAGACCAGTATAACCAACAACAGCTCTATACAAGGTTCAAATAATTGTACCACACTATGACTACACATTACCTCCACATAGTAACAGGATAATATTACCATACAAATACTGAATAAACCACTTTACACAGAAGTTAGTGCCTCAGCTCTACACAGGCTCTACAGACCATATAAGAGATTACATAAAGTTACATCAGGTGACGTCTTCTCTGATCGGTGTCAGTCAATTTCCTTTTCTTATCCATCCGGCCCAGACCGTCATGACTATTTCTTCCAGCCACAACTCCACAGAACCTGCCAAACAAACATTTAAGACTCTGCACTTTTCCAGCGCTTATAGCGCTCAGTATAGTGGGTAGAAAAGTGGGTTGGGGGGAAGAGTAGGTAGCCCCCCCTCCTTTAGGCAGTTGGTCACTCAAGGGGGTAGACAGGTCCCTTTACATTGTTTCCCCATCACACAGGTAAAGCCCACAGTGGGTAGGTAGGGAATACCCCTATAAGATAGGATACCCAAGCAGATCGATAATGTACCTAGTAGGTGATGCCTCCAGGTAGGTAATATCCCCAGTAGGTAGTAGTTGATGCCTCCAGGTAGGTCGTATTTATTGCCCCCAGTAAGCATGTAGAAGGTAATGCCCCCAGTAGGTAGTGCACCCAGATAGGTAATGCCCCCAGTAGGTAGTTTCATCAGGTAGGTAATGCCCCCATTAGGTAACGTTTTTTTGATGGAATAAATCACCCCGTTTTTCACTTTATGGAGTACTGCACTGGCTTTATTTTTCTAGATAGACAGATAGATATGAGATAGATAGACAGATAGATATGAGATAGATAGATATACAGCAACAGAAGAATGTAGCAGCACACTGCCAGCACAAAGATATAGTTGCAACATGAATATGCAGTTAAAACATGAAGAGCTATACAGCTATGGTGTAATAGATGCAAATGTGAAACTATGAAATAGTGAGATACTTAGCTCGCAAATTTGTCTCCGCCGGCGGTCAAATAGCTTGGACCGTCCCACCGCGATAAGGTGGCCTCCTTGGGACGGACCCTACACTGTGAATATGCCTCTGTATGAACAGTTCAGTAAGCATGGCAGGGTCTGGAACATCCAAGACACCTTATATACACACCTGATAGAGGTGGGTGGGGTGCAAGGCCAACATGGAGGTAGCCACTCCCCCGTATGTGCAATACAGACAAAGAATAAGTCAGCCAGCACTTTAGTTGATACCAAACTATTATATGGACCTGGCCTACAGGTGCATGCTACTAGGCTAGATATACAGCAACAGAAGAATGCAGCAGCACACTGCCAGCACAAAGATAAAGGTGCAACATGAATATGCAGTTAAAACATGAAGAGCTATACAGCTATGGTGTAATAGATGCAAATGTGAAACTATGAAATAGTGAGGCACTTAGCTCGCAAATTTGTCTCCGCCGGCGGTCAAATAGCTTGGACCGTCACACCGCGATAAGGTGGCCTCCTTGGCACCCCACCCACCTCTATCAAGTGTGTATATAAGGTGTCTTGGATGTTCCAGACCCTGCCATGCTTACTGAACTGTTCACACAGAGGCATATTCACAGTGTAGGGTCCATCCCAAGGAGGCCACCTTATCGCGGTGGGACGGTCCAAGCTATTTGACCGCCGGCGGAGACAAATTTGCGAGCTAAGTGCCTCACTATTTCATAGTTTCACATTTGCATCTATTACACCATAGCTGTATAGCTCTTCATGTTTTAACTGCATATTCATGTTGCACCTATATCTTTGTGCTGGCAGTGTGCTGCTGCATTCTTCTGTTGCTGTATATCTAGCCTAGTAGCGTGCACCTGTAGGCCAGGTCCATATAATAGTTTGGTATCAACTAAAGTGCTGGCTGACTTATTCTTTGTCTAGATAGATATGAGATAGATAGATAGACAGATAGATATGAGATAGATATGAGAGAGATATGAGATAGATAGATAGACAGATAGATATGAGATAGATAGATAAGTAGGAGATAGATATGAGATAGATAGATAGATAGATAGATAGATAGATATGAAAGAGATAGATAGACAGATAGATAGATAAAGTAAATATATGCAGCACACCAATATCCGTGAATCAAACTAGCAGTGTTTTCTTCCATGATGCAGTAGACAATGTTTCGGTGATCTCTCAACGCCATTTTCAAGTCTTGAAAATGGTGATGATGAGAGATCACCGAAACGTTGGTGAAAAATGAAAGGAGCGATCTGATTGGTTGCTATGGGCAACTGGGCAATTTTTCCTTTGCACAGGTTTTAATAAATCTCCCCCTAAGTGCTTGCACCATCTACAAGTCTGAAGTATTGTCTGGAGGTGCTGCTTTTATTTGGACTAGATAGATAGATAGATAGATAGGAGATTCATATGATATAGATAGATAGATATGAGATAGATAGATAGATATGAGATAGATAGATATGAGATAGATAGATAAATAGATAGATATGAGATAGATAGATATAGATAGATAGAATATAGATATATATGAGATAGATAGATATGAGATAGATAGATAGATATGAGATAGATATGAGATAGATAGATAAATAGATAGATATGAGATAGATAGATAGATATAGATAGAATATAGATATATATGAGATAGATATGAGATAGATAGATATGAGATAGATAGATAGATAAATAGATAGATAAGAGAGAGATAGATAGATATAGATAGATAGAATATAAAAAGATATGAGATAGATAGATATGAGAGAGATAGATAGACAGATAGATAGCTAAAGTAAATATATGCAGCACACCAATATCCGTGAATCAAACTAGCAGTGTTTTCTTCCATGATGCAGTAGACAATGTTTCGGTGATCTCTCATCGCCATTTTCAAGTCTTGAAAATGGTGATGATGAGAGATCACCGAAACGTTGGTGAAAAATGAAAGGAGCGATCTGATTGGTTGCTATGGGCAACTGGGCAATTTTTCCTCTGCACAGGTTTTAATAAATCTCCCCCTAAGTGCTTGCACCATCTACAAGTCTGAAGTATTGTCTGGAGGTGCTGCTTTTATTTGGACTAGATAGATAGATAGATAGATAGATAGGAGATTGATATGATATAGATAGATAGATAGATAGATATGAGATAGATAGATATGAGATAGATAGATAGATAAATAGATAGATATGAGATAGATAGATATAGATAGATATGAGATAGATAGATATGAGATAGATAGATAGATAGATAGATATGAGATAGATATGAGATAGATAGATAAATAGATAGATATGAGATAGATATGAGATAGATAGATAGATAAATAGATAGATAAGAGAGAGATAGATAGATATAGATAGATAGAATATAAAAAGATATGAGATAGATAGATATGAGATAGATAGATATGAGATAGATAGATATGAGATAGATATGAGAGAGATATGATAGACAGATAGATAGATAGATATGAGAGAGAGATGGTAGATACATAGATATGAGATAGATAGATAGATATGAGATAGATAGATAGATATGAGATAGATAGATATGAGATAGATAGATAGATAGATATGAGATAGATAGATATGAGATAGATAGGAGATTATAGATAGATAGGAGATAGATAGAAAGATAGATAGATATGAGATGATAGATAGATAGATAGATATGAGATAGATAGATAGATAGATAGATAGATAGATAGGTAGATAGATATGAGATAGATAGATAGATAGATATGAGATAGATAGATATGAGATAGATAATGGATAGATAGATAGATATGAGATAGATAGATATGAGACAGATATGAGATAGATAGATAGATATGAGATAGATATGAGATAGATATATAGATAGATATGAGATAGATAGATAGATATGATATGATAGATAGATAGATAGATAGATAGATAGATAGGAGATAGATAGATAGATATGAGATAGATAGATAGATATGAGATAGATATGAGATAGATAGATAGATATGAGATGATAGATAGATAGATAGATAGGAGATAGATAGGAGATAGATAGATATATATGAGATGATAGATAGATAGATATATATGAGATGATAGATAGATAGATAGATAGATAGGAGATAGATAGATATGAGATAGATAGATAGATAGATAGATATGAGATAGATAGATATGAGATAGATAGATATGAGATAGATAGATAGATAGATATGAGATAGATAGATAGATAGATAGATATGAGATAGATATGAGATAGATAGATAGATAGATATGAGATAGATAGATGGATATGAGATAGATATGAGATAGATAGATATAAGATAGATAGATAGATATGAGATGATAGATAGATAGATAGATAGATAGGAGATAGATAGATAGATAGATAGGAGATAGATAGATAGATAGGAGATGATTGATAGATAGATAGATAGATAGATAGGAGATAGATAGGAGATAGATATGAGATAGAGATCGATATAAGAGAGATGGATAGATACATATGAGATAGATACATAGTTTTGCAACAGCTGGAGGCACCCTGGTTGAGAAACAATAAGATGGAGGTAAATAGGCACATCTCATTGTCTTTTAAAGGAAAAGTCTCATGCTCAAAATCTTTCCCCTTAAGCTTTAGATCGCGAGGGGGGGGGGGGGGGGGTCCGACTGCTGGGGCCCCCTGCGATCTCCTGTTTGGAGCCCCCGTGCACTAGCACAGGAGCGCATCACGATCTTCGCCCGAAGCGGAGGCCGCCACGCCCCCTCCATATAGTTCTATGGGAGAGCCGCGTACTTGTGCTAGTGCATGGGGGCTCCAAACAAGTGATCGCAGGGGGCACCAGTGGTTGGACCTCCCGCAATCTAAAACTTCGGATAGGGGAAATGTTTTTGAGCATGAAACTTATCCTTTAATCAGCTCTAGCTATGGCAAAACTACAACTCCCACCATGTCTACATTGCCAAAGGCATGCTGGGAGGTGTAGTTTTGCAACAGCTGGAGGCACCCTGGTTGAGAAACAATGAGATGGAGGTTTTTAGGCACTCTCTCGTTGATTCTTAACCAGGGTGCCTCCAGCTGTGGCAAAATTATAACTCCCAGTATGCCCACATTGTGTAGTATGGGCTAGCCAGTTCAGAGGACACTGAGCTGTACCCACTGCCCTGGGTGCTATATATATATAGCAGGTACCTCACACAGCTTAGCAGTATATCACTCTATACCAATGTCTGTGCTGTGCCCTCCGGCTGCATCATACTGCATATACTACTTTTTATATAGTATAGGCCAGACAGGTCGTAGGGCACAGCACAGACTGACATTACATCATGCATGCTGCCAGGCCCGGCCACAGTCACTGGGACTTCAGGACGGGCTGACCTCCTACTGACCTGCTGCTTTTTACAAAGATGCCGGCACCGTTACAGGGGGATCCTGGAGCTCCTCTTACAGGTGGGGAGGCAGAGCCACAGAGGGTGTGAGGCAGGGGCGGACACAGACAGCAGAGGGCCCTTGTGCAAAGAATGTGCCTGACCCCCCCCCCCCCCGCCCCCCCCAAAAAAAACATCAATTGTTCAGGACCCCCCCCTCCATGTGTCACTTACTCAGGTGGACCCCCATATGTCACTTGCTCGGGAGGACCCCCCCCCTGTATAAGTTTCTAATTATTTATTAAGGCCTCCCATATGCCGCAGCTCATTCAAGCCCCCCACATTAGGTAGCATAGATTCCCAACATTAGGTAGCATAGATTCCCCACATTAGGTAGCATAGTTTCCTCACATTAAGTAGCATAGTTTCCCCACATTAGGTAGCATATATTCCCTACATTAGGTAGCAGTTTCCCCACATTAGGTAGCATAGTTTGTCCACATTAGGTAGCATAGTTTCCCCACATTAGGTAACATAGTTTCCCCAAATTAGGTAGCATTGTTTCCCCACATTAAATAGCACAGATTCCCCACATTAGGTAACATAGTTTCCCCACATTAGGTAGCATAGTTTCATCACATTAGGTAGCACAGATTCCCCACATTAGGTAACATAGTTTCCCCACATTAGGTAGCATAGTTTCCCCACATTAGGTAGCATAGTTTCCCCACATTAGGTAGCACAGATTACCCACATTAGGTAACATTGTTTCTCCACATTAGGTAGCATAGTTTCCACACATTAGGTAGCACAGATTCCCCACATTAGGCAACATAGTTTCCCCACATTAGGTAGCATAGTTTCCCCACATTAGGTAGCATAGTTTCCCCACATTAGGTAGCACAGATTTGCCGCATTAAGTAGCAAAGTTTATCCACATTAGGTAGCATAGATTCCTCACACAGGGATGTGGAAATTCTATCGCCCGACGCCCGGGACAAGTAGTTTTGGGCGCCGGGCAGGTGAATTGTTTATAGGTTTAGGCCTGTATCGGGCTAGCAGGGACAGACCAACTTCCCCAATATTTTTCTTTACTGCCGGTGTGAGGCGCAGGAGCGGATGCAAGTATGGAGGGGGCAGCGGGGGCCCCCCGCTGACCGCAGAGCCCGAGGTCGCACGTTCGCATTACATAATTGAGCCACGCCCCCTTATCTAATCCTCCCGGAGGATGGAGGACGCAGCTACACATAACAAAAGAAGACAGGGGGAGAGAAAGAATGTCCACAGCTCGGCACACAGCTCCTCCCCCGCACACAGCTCTATCCCTCCCCCTGCTCTTTCTTCACAGGACCTAATCCACCACGGGGAGGTTGCATGTTTGTACGGGGAAAACAGAGCGGGTGAGGGGAGAGAGGAGAGGACGTCCGGTGTGAGGGGAGATTTTCAAACCCATGTAACCTCACACCGGCCGGGACTACAGCTCTGATGTCCACTCATGGCGGCTCAGGTGAGGAGGCAGAGAATGCAGGTGGCGGGGACAGGAAGGGTGGTTCTATATGTATGGTGTGAGTGTATGTGTGTATAATGTCTGTGTGTGATGTGTATGTAATGTATAATGTGTGTATGATGTCTATGTGTGATGTGTATGTAATGTATAATGTGTGTATAATGTGTGATGTGTATGTAATGTATGATGTGTGTATGATGTCTGTTTGTGTGTGATGTGTATGTAATGTATAATGTGTGTATGATGTCTATGTGTGATGTGTATGTAATGTATAATGTGTGTATGATGTCAGTGTGATGTGTATGTAATGTATAATGTGTGTATGATGTCTATGTGTGATGTGTATGTAATGCATAATGTGTGTATTA